>NC_056735.1:1527922331-1528067331 GCF_019279795.1 Protopterus annectens
TCTATCCTTGATTCCAGATTATTTTTTACCCATTCCTTTGATGCATATTAGACCAGCGGCCAGATTCAATAAAGCCTACACGGTCTGTTTACACTGTTTGCATGGTGCACCGCGACATGCACATGGTAGCATACTGTTTTGGAATCAGTAAGCGGCTCTATGCAGTGTGTAGAGCCGGGCAAAGAAAGTAAACACTGTGGCATGCTAATTAATGTATAAGAAGTTGAATTGTATGCTAATCAACCAATCCAAGATGGAGGAGCTATTCAATAATCTATAAAGCAACCATGTAGACTCAGTGCTGGTTTTCCTTGAGAATTCCGAAAACCTACTGGAATACAGCTAAGGAAAGCAGTCTACACAGAAACAAAGTTAGGGGCTGCTGCTGCTTTAATTCATGTGCATGTGCAACAGGCTGAAGTCTATGCTGCTGCTGCTGCTAACGGGCTAAGGCCAAGAAGGAGAAGAGTTTTCAGACCCCATTTAACTTGTCACAATCTACATGATGGGGAAATTGTAAAGCACTACAGGGTGGATAGAGACACACTGCAGAAACTCTGCAACCTCTGTCATCCTCAATTCAGAGCCAGAGCAAACCAAAGAGAACCCCTACCATTGGAGACAAAGGTATGTGTAGCACATAGAATTTTGGCTACAGGTACCTTTCAGAGACCAACAGGGGACATGCTGGGGTGTTACAGGCATAAGCATCCAGGATACTGCATTATTTCCTGAATACTATGCTCCAACATGCCAGTGACCACATATATTTTCCCTGTTCTTTTGAGGACAGGGCCAGACATATGCAGGAATTCTACCCTGTAGCACACTACCCTGAATTACTGGGTACCATAGATTGCACACATATAGAAATTAAGGCACCAGCCAGGGAACAGGGAAGGCTCTACATCAATAGAAAGGACTTCCACTCTATTAACTGCCAAGTTATGTGTAATGCCAAGGGAATAATCTTGAATGTGTGTGCTGGTAACCTTGGCAGTTACCATGACTCACATTCTTGGCTAATACATGTGATTCTGGTTTTGATCTGGCACACCTCCCAACTGAATCAAATGTTCACTGGGGGGATATCCCACAGAGTCATACACTGGGGGATGCTGGTTATGCACTGCAACAGTGGCTGATGACACCCATCAGAAATGCACACACACACCTGCTGAAGAATGCCATAATGAAGCACATGCTCAGACCAGAAATATCATAGAGCATATGTTTGGGCTGCTGAAGTCGCAGTTCTGGTGCCTAGATACATCTGGGGAAGCCCTGCAGTACATTCCATGTACATGTACTGAAATATTCACTTTATGTGCCATGCTACACAACAACATCCTGAGAAAACAACTTCAGAAGGATCAACAAGGAGAAGCAGCACACATCTCACCACCAATGGCAAGGTCACCACAGTCACATGCGGGTGAGGAGTTTTACAGGAGGACCCAGCAGGTGCTGTGGGTGTAGGCAGACGTAGGCTTGCTCAATATGCCCTTGCCTTTGCAAAGAGGTGATGCATAGCACACTGAATCACCACCTAAGGGACTAAAATCTTCCTTCTATGCACATACATACGTATAGTAACACTGATGCCAGGCAATGCTCACAACCTTTATGTACACATGTAATGGCTGTGTACAGCTACCATCAGACTGAGTCAGCCCTGAACTAAAACTGTTGCAACTGCTGGATTTACAAGGTAAGTGCTGAAGCTGGAGTGTATTGTGTATATCCTTGCATGCTGTTACTTGGTGGTGTAAGCAAGTTAAAAGTGGGTGATTTGTACAGAAATGACTTTAACATGTGACAGCAGAGACATATGTGACTTATATGTTTCTATTGTTAAGTAGTAGGCCTCAGGCATCAAAGATTCACTTAGTCATACCTCTCAAAAGTACTGATGTTCATAACATGTCCTTAATTTAGCACTACAAATTTTACTGAAAAATCATTAAAGAGAGACTTTAGAAAATAATGAGACACATTTCAGTTTCAGACTTCACAACCCTCACAAGATCATTAACAATACTGATGGAAAAAAAAGATTGATGCTATCAATTGTCTAACTCTGTAAGACCAATATAAGTCAAAGGTACAATCACCAATTCAACATCACAAATGCAGATATGCTAAGCACTAAATCAGCCATGCATCCTGAGCATCAGACACAAAGCTTACATATCCCTGAATCCAAAAGATACAAAACAAGGATATGACACAGTTATCATCTCTTGCACAGGGCACTGTGTGTATTTGGGGGGGGGGGCAGGAAGGCTAGACTGACACAAAAGGTCAAAGAGTGTGTGTGAGTAAGAAAGAGAAACAGGCTGGTATTTGGATAATGCAACAAATGGCCAGTGAGACAAAATGAGTTTTAAACATTACGACTGAACCATGTAACTGTTGTGTGTGTGTCTGTATGGGTTCTCCAGGTAAAATTTGTGTGTGAGTGTCTGCATGAACACAGACAAGCTCTGTGCTAGCTCTACATCTTGGTATGTTGGACAGGTGTGGGTCATGCATGTTAGAGGTGGCAGTTCATCATTGTTGTAATCGACCATGAGAACTGGCTCTGCCAAGTGTTGCAGTGGCACATCCATGCCCATGGTCAGATGCACTGCTGTTACCTGAAAATGACTGATGTCTGCTGGATGAGCTCCCTCCACGAGGATGCCCAGGATCATGACCCCATGGCCTGCCATGTCTGGGTGTGGACAGCTCAACCACTGATGGAGCAGTGGAAGTACTGCTACTATGGGAGCGTGATCATGTGCAGCCTCATCGGCTAACAGCAGATGATGTGGCTGACCTACATCCAAGAGGAGCAGTTTCCCTCCCAGCAGACATTCCATCACAGACACTGCCAGCTCCAAAGTGTCGTTCATCTGATCCATTGAATCAGCAACATGGTGGAGGCAGTCATACATGCCAGACCGTGCCACTTCTACAACCCTAAGCATTTCTCTGGAGGACCTATGGAAACATGCCTGTGCCTCCATGGCAGCCCTAAATATACACTGAGTGGCACAGGAAGAGACATCTGGGTCAGGTGGAGAATGGACAGCAGGGCTCCTCCGAACACCCGTAACAACCCTCCTTGCATGGCACCTCACCAACACTTTGGTTACGGCCAGAGTCAACAGGCACTTGAAGCCGCAGTAACCAAACTTCCCCGATTGGTTGCCTCAACCTCCATCTATCCAGTATCTGAGGGATCACTGGAATGGGTAGGCGTAAGACTACTGGCTGTGTCCAATGGAATTTCATGGGATAGTTGTATGTCAACCTCAGTGTCAGATTCACCCTTTGTACCCCATGAATGTGCCTCTGTTTGGCCACCATCATAATAAGAGTCTACTGATACACTGACATTAGGTGATAGAAGTCCCACACTTCCACTGTCCGGATCACCTGTAATAATAAGCAACAAACACACGAAACAATTAATATGTACACTACTATAATCCAATATATGCTAACAAGCTAACAGTGATGCCACTATTACAGACAGTACAGCAATGCACACAGCAGTCCTGACATCAATATCACACACCAAATATTTCTTTGAACTGCTCATCAGTACTGACATAAAAATGTTTGACTTACCACGTGCAGATGATTATAGGTTCCCTGTGACGGATGGTCCTGGAAGAAGTTAAATGAAAGGTAAGGACAACATCATCACAATTAACAGTAAAACAGAGGGTAAAACTTTCTGCCCTTTACATGTTCATTAACTATACTTTCAAGAAAAACTTGGATGACAAGTCCAACCTAAGCCCATGTGTAATCAATCAAAATGTGTTGTTAACTGTAGCAATCTATAATCCCTCGAACCAATTTCTTGTTAAACAGAACTAACATAGTGATGTAAATATTTTACTATACAAGAGTATTTAACAATTGAGATACAAAAGCCTACCTGGAAGCTCCTCCTGGGACATACTTGCTGTCCCTGAAACAGTAACACCAATGTCAAGGACATGTTGTTCTGCACTTTCTTCTGAGCTGACTGGATCCCTGACAGTTCACAGGAACTCTTCATTTGCTGTTAGTGGTGAATCTGTAGCAGCCCCCCCCCCCGTACCCATCCAATCATGAGCCACTGCAGCTGTTCTCTTCCATACAGATGTCAGTAGCCGTATGATGCATCTGACCATATATCCTGCTGTGGCCACCTACTGAATTCACATCTGCAACTATCTGCTGCCAAATTTGCATTTTGCCTGACATATCTCCACGTCTCTTTCGAGCAGAAAGACACCATGTCGCCTAAAAGCTTCCACAATGACCTTATTCTCAGCATCACTGAAGGGTGTATTTTGGGGATTGAGATGCCTGGGTGTCCTAGTCCTGGGTGTCCTAAAGCACAACACAAGGATAATACACATAAGTATCGCATAACTAAAAAATACCTGTTCCCACATAAAACAGAAAATGTAGCATTTCAGTATTACCCACTGGAGAAACATAAAACTGTTTAGATATTTGAAATATGAACAGCAAGAATTGAGTGGTTTTAACATATTGTAACATATTACATTCACACACAAAGCAAGGCTGGATGCAAAACAAGGGGGGAGGGGTAGCAATAGCAATATATCCTTGTTTGTGCCAAAACAGAAATGTAGCTTTTCTTCCCCACAGGATATAACAGACATTTTTCCTGTTGTTCCACTTCTCATTATATTCACTGTCAGTTATAGAACTTTAGCTAGTGGAGCTGATATGACTTATAGCGCCCACTGTATTTCATTGTAGAAGTAATAGACTGTAGTTTTCCATTACACCACAAGGTGGAGCTCCTTTTCAGGGATATAAAAGAATTTTGAAAGTGAAAGTGGAGATTGGATACACTAGCTGAAGGAGGGAAGACTGAAACTGGTAGCTGTAGGGAAAAAGGGCCTTGCAGCATGACTGGGTTTTCTTTCCTAGTGCTTTGGGACATGGAAGTGAAGTAACAGATTGTGTCTGTCCTTTGCTGAAATCCTGGATGATGGTATTTTGTGGAATCAGGAGAGAAGTCTGAAACCAGTAGTTTCATGCCTGCATATGATTCAGCAAGAAAAGGAGTTATTTGGGCCTACTACAGAGAAGCCATAGATGATTACTAGAGTTCTGGCAGGTGATTTTTCTTCTTTTCTCATCAGAGGAACCATGGTGCCTGGTCACTAGGATATTCTCGATGGAGTGGTAAGAGGCTCTGGTCATCATTTTATATTTTTATAAGATTGTGGATCCCCCCCAAATGCTTTGTGGATTACAAATAACTGGGATCCATATGAGCTCCAACTTGGGCCCCATCATGCCGGCAGCAAGACTGTAAGTAGTCACTGGGCAGTGAACAGAGTATAATAGAGTGTTTCATAGTTTGTCTGTTTAGAATTGATTTAGGAGGTTGAGGGTGTTAGTACTGCTCAATGACATTGCATTTTCTCATGTTTGTATTGTTGCATTATAAATCTTCATTCTTCAATGACATTGCATTTTGCTCATGTTAGTACTGCTGCCTTCAAGAATTTTGCTGCTCAATGACATTGCATTTTTTCATATCTGTATTGTTGTATTATAACTCTTTTATTGATTAATGACATTGCATTTTTTCTTGTGTTTGTATTGCTGTAATATAAAGCTGTACTGCTCATTGATATTGCCTTCTTTGTGCATGTTTGAATGTCAAGACCTTTTTCTGTTGAGTTCTGGGGAAGAGGGTGAATGTATGTTTTCATTGCATGCATACCTCACCTTGCCTTATTGCTAACTGGTGCACTATTGAAATAATTTGTTTGCGGTTGTGTTATTGCCCTTTAAACTAGATGTGTCACCTAGAATAAAATCTGTCATTATTGCCACCTTGGTGTGTTGTGCCTATAGGGGTGTCAGCAGAGTCAGGTAGGGAGGAATCCATATCTACTTCAGCTACACCTACAGGTGTGCTACATTTGGGGGCTCGTCTGGGATTGCCTGTACTGCCTTGGACTCCACCCTATTCCCCTGAATGTGTGGAAAGCAAATCCAGCAGAAACATGAACCCAGAAGTAGCTGCTAAGTGGTGCAAACAGCACAATGCTCAATCAGAGTATTGCTTAGTTCTGTTGTTGCCAGGGGTCACACGGACTGATATGCAAATACATCAAGTCGCAGGATCCTTACCAGTTGTAGTGCGTGAATTTTTATTAGACAGCACTATGGACCCTACCGAGCAGAGCACATTGGCCTTATTAGAATGGAAAAGTCCTTTAGTGTATGAGCGCATACGTTTGAGTGTACAAATTTCAGGTGAGAGTGCAGTCTATGTGGTAATCCCTGAGAAGTGCACTACCTCAGCAACAGAGAAAATACCTGTGGAAGCTATCCACATAGGTCAGAACATTACACCAGAAGCTGCAGTTTCACTGCCCATAAATACTATAGGGCCTGAAATTTTGAATGCTCTGGGAAGTATTGTAGGAAAATGCTTAAAGCCTACACAGCCATTCACTGGGTTTGGCTACTGGATATTGCGTTTCTTTTTTGGCAAACAACCCACATCTCAAGGAGAGGAAGATTTTGAATCCTGGATGGATCAGGCGTCACAAGCCCTATTGGAGTGCGATATCCCAGAATCTCAGAAGAAGCAGTGGATACTTGAAAGTCTAAAGGGATTAGCTGCGGATACCATACGCAACCTAAGGATGGGTAAGCAAGATTGCATGGCCAAGGAATATTTAGGAGTACTACAGGATGTGTTTGGAAGGACCGAGAGGGCTGCTGACCTACTTTATCAGTTTGAACATACATATCAAGAAGTTGGTAAGAAACTATCCGATTACATTAAGCGATTAGATAAAATGCTCCACCAGATCATCCTAAAGAAAGGGGTGGATCTGAAAGTAGCTCACCAAGTACGGATCAGACAAATTTTATGGGGAGCACAAGATATGGACCCCATTATGTGGAAAATGAGGATGAGAAATAGGGAAGAGTGTCTAACTTATTCTCAGTTGGTTAAAAAGGTGAGGGAAGAGGAAGCCCTGTTGGAAGCCAAATCTCAGTGCTCAACAGCAAATAAAACAGTGAGTGAACACCAGCAGGAGCCTATAGCTGTGCTCACTACTCAAACAGGAGTCATGGCCCAGAGTGTCTGCAATGTAGAGGTGTCACAGTTGCAGAGGCAGGTGTCTTTCCTGACCGACACCATAGCTCAAGTCACCAAGACAGTTGCAGAATTGCAGAAAGCCGTGGTAACTTTAGCTGAAGGGAGGAATACCTCAGCTAGAACCACCATGAAAGGACTCAGGGAAGAACCGAATCAGCCAATGTTCATAGTTCCTACTGGATTTTGTTTCCACTGTGGGGATACAGGGCATATAAAGCAACAGTGTCCTAATGCAGAGAACTTGAAAAAAGTGAATGAACTATTATTGGCTAGTGCAATGCAGGGGAAACTTCAAAGGGCCTCAGTGAAGGAGCCAGCTGAGTGCCCAGTTACAAAGAGCTCCATAAAATCTAACATCAAGAGACAGCATCCTGGATCTCCTTTCCACACAAACCCTTGTAATAGGGGAGAGAGAAACTACCTACTATGCATACTTCTAGCTCATCTGAGATGAACAACCAAATTGGAAAGCCATCTCAGCCAAAATCTCAGCATCTGAGACCGCAAAGCATTACTAAGCAAGAGTCTTATCCGTTAAAATGGTGAGGTCAACCGGTGGTACCTCAACCACATGCTGACTGCCATACAGCTGAACAGCACTGGAAACAGAAACTACCCGATGGCCTACTGGGACCATCCCCTGTCATGTCAGAAACAATAGAAGGAGAGTATAGAAAAGCACTGTTGGATACTAATGCACAAATCACCATCCCTTACAGAGACTTCTATCTAAAATACTTAAAGCATTTGCCACTTGAAAGGTTAGAGGATTTGGAGATCTGGGGGCTGAGTGACATGAAGTTTCCTTATGATGGTTATGTGTCACTCAAGTTAGAATTTTCCACTTCAGTTGCTGGGTCAACAGAAGTTTTTGAAACACTCAATGTGTGCCCTACACCAAAAGGAAAGGATTCAGCATCTATTTTAGTGGGGACAAATACTGACCTCGTCAGAAGAATGCTAAATACTCAGTTGGCCCAGGAACACTCAACACTACATTCTCTCCTGAGACCAGTTTTCTGTGCCCTTCAAAGGGAGAAGGATAGTAAGAAAGATGAAATTGGTCATGTGTGGACTCTCTCTGGGAAAGAGCATATAATTCATCCTGGTCAGGTCACCTGCTTGAGAGCCAAAGTGAGGATGTGTGGACAGTTTCCTCTCATCTCATGATGGAAACAGATTCAGAAAGTGACTTGCCACCGGGGCTGGAACTAATCCCAGAAGATTGGCCTGCGAATAAGTTAAAGCATCCTTATGACACTTTGCTTGTGAGGTTAAAGAATAAAGGAAGTACTCCCATTGTCCTGTGTTCACAAGTGCGTTTGTGAAATGTTTATGCTGCCACTCCCTTACCTGCTTCTGTGTTGACAAGGAATGAGAGCAGGGCCAATGTGTTGAAGCTGGAAGATATTGATATAGGAGGTGGTCTCTTGCCCCCCTGAGTGGCTAACTAGAGTTAAAGAGCTATTAATGAAAAAGAAAAATAGTTTTTCTACTAGTGAACTAGATGCGGGCCATGCAAAAAGTGCAGAACACCGAATAAGAGTAAAAGAGGACTGGCCTTTCAGGGAACATTCCAGAAGAGTAGCTCCAGGAGACCTGGAGGACTTAAGAAAACATTTGGGAGAACTAAAAGCTGCAGGGATAATTTGAGAGTCAAGAAGTCCATATGCCTCTCCCATTGTCATTGTCAGGAAAAAGAATGGGTCAATTTGCATGTGTGTTGCATACTCTGAATCAGTGAATCATTACAGACCAGTACACAGCTCCCCGGATTGAAGATGCTCTAAATTGCCTGGTGGGCAGTAAGTGGTTCAGTGTGCTAAACTTAAGTAGCGGATACTATCAAATCCCTATACACCCAGAAGATAGAGAGAAGACTGCCTTCATCACCCCTTTGGGATTTTTTGAGTTTGATTGCCTGCCTCAAGGTTTATCAAATGCACCGGCAACTTTCCAGAGAATCATGGAAAGAACAGTTGGAGACATACATCTCCTGGAAGTCTTAGTCTACCTGAATGACATCATTGTCTTTGGGAGGACCCTAGAAGAAAGACTGATGAAGATATTGGACAGGATTGCGAAGGAAGGCCTGGAGTTGTCATTGGACAAATGCAAGTTCTTCCAACCTTCAATGACCTATGTGGGACATGTATTGTCTACAAATGGAATATCCACAGATCCAAGCAAAGTGGGAGCAGTGACATCTTGGCCCAGACCCAAAACTATCACAGAGCTGTGATCTTTCCTGGGGTTCTGCAGTTACTATAGAAGGTTTGTGGAAGGATTTTCAAAGACAGCATGACTCCTCAACCATTTGTTCCGAAATGATGAGAAAGCAGATGAAACAGATGAAGATATCCTTGTGAAAAAACCTGAGGGACTGAGAGGTTCTAAAGAACTCATCAAGAGTCGTTGGGCTCCTGAGTGCGAAGAATCATTTGGACAGCTTAAGTATTGCCTCACACATGTCCCTGTGCTGGCATATGCTGACTCAACAAAGCCATACACTTTACATGTGGATGCTAGCAGGGATGGCTTAGGAGGAGTCCTTTACCAGGAGTATGACAAGAAGCTGAGACCTGGGGCTTTTATCAGTTGGAGTTTATCCCCCACAGAAAGAAATTACCCTGCACACCATTTGGAATTCCTTGCTTTAAAGTGGGCGATAGTGGACAAGCTGCATGACTATCTCTATATGGCTGAATTTGAAGTTCAGACTGACAAAAATCCTCTGACATACATCCAGACCACTGCAAATCTAGATGCTACTGGCCACAGATGGATGGCAGCTCTATGCAACTATAATTTCAGTTTGAAATATCACCCAGGACATGAAAATGGCAATGCTAATGGTCTGTCCAGAAGACCTCAGGGAGATTTACACCCCGATGATGAATGGGTGGAAATTCCAGCACCAGGGGTGAAAGCTATGTGTCAGATTGCAACCTGCTATCAACACACTGAATGTTGGGCCCAGAAGTTGGGTCTGTCTGCAGCAAGCATACCCCAAGCTTATTGTAATCTGGTCACTTTACATGCTTCATTGCTACCAGCTTTGAGTAACAGTAACCTCAGGATAGATGAAAGAGAAGACCCCTTAGGTCAGCTGGTGGTAGCTACTTTAGAGAAGAAACAAGTTAATATGCTTTGCACGGATATTTATCCTCTGGTGGGACTTTTGGCCAAAGAATGGGACAGAATCCAGATACAAAATGGACTAGTGTATAGGAGATCTGCAAGTGCACTCAGCAGTGAAAAATGGCAATTATTGCTTCCTCAAAAGTATAGAGAAGTAGTACACTGTTCATTGCATGATGAACATGGTCATCTTGGTTATGATAGAACTATGGGTCTGGTATGAGACAGGTTCTACTGGCCATGCATGAAGCAAGATGTTGAGGATTATTGTTGTACATGTCTTTGTTGCATTCAGAGAAAGACTCTGCTGACCAGAGCTGCCTCATTGGGTCAAATGGAAATTAGTGGACCCATGGAACTGGCCTGTATAGATTTTCTGTGCATTGAACTGGATAAAGGCTGGATCACTAATGTGCTGGTGGTGACAGACCACTATACTAGGTACGCTCAGGCATTTCCCACTCACGATCAGAAAGCTATTACAGTGGCAAAACTACTAGTTGAGAAGTTCTTTGTACATTATGGCCTGCCAAAAGGATACACTCTGATCAAGGACATGATTTTGAGAGCAAGCTTGTCCATGAACTACTCACTCTGTTGGGAGTCCAAAATAGCTGCACCACTCCTTATCATCCTCAAGGGGATCCTCAGCCTGAGCATTTCAACAGAACTTTACTAGACATGTTGGGGTCACTATCTGCTCAGAAGAAGAGTCAATGGAGTAGACATGTAGCCACAGGGGTGCATGCTTACAACAGTACTAAAAATTATACTACAGGATTCTCACCTTACTTCCTAATGTTTGGAAGAAAAGCTTATTTTCCTGTTGATGTCACCTTTTGAGGCACAGCTGTTGATACACCAGTGCGATCTCATGGCGGTTATGTGGAGAGACTCAAGAAGAAACTAAGACAGGCTTATGAGCTTGCTGAAAAATCAGCAGGACAAAGACATCAGCAAAACAAGGCTCACTATGACAAAAAAAGTAGAGATGCATAACTTGCAGCCTATGGGAGAGAGTTCTTTTGAGAAATTTGGGACTACAAGGAAAGCATAAACTAGCTGACCGCTGGGGATCTGAGATTTACATATTTTGTTCTCAGCTACCTAATATCCCTGTCTACCAAGTTTGCCCTGAGGGGAAAGAAGGACCCATTAAAACCTGGCACTGCAACAACTTAATGCCTTTGGCAAAATCAGTGAGACTCATGAATCCGGAACCTAGAATGGCTCAGTGGAAGCCTAACTCAAGGTGATCCAGAAGGCTAAGGTGGAGATGAACTATCCTTTCCAATGTTCAAGAGCCTATGCTTCCCCCTTCTGAAGGAGAGGAGGACAGTGATGATGACTGGGGTTTCAGAGGATTTTTTATGAGGACATTTAAGACCCCATGGGCTGTAATCTCAATGTAAATGCACCAGAATTTGTTCATTGTCATTTTGAGCAGCCCAGACCTAACAATAGTCTAAGTAATGTTTCTGCACCTCTTGCAGAACCTGATACTGATGGAGGCCCTGCTATGCAAACTTCAGAAAATAGTGCTGAGGACAGTCATACCATTATGGAAAATGGAAGTGACGTTATACAAGAGGAGGTCTTAGAAGTAAGCAATTTGCCTACTGAAGAACTGGACATTGAATGCGATGTGAGTGACAAACCTTCCGAGCAAAATTCCTTAGCTGTCTTTTCCGAACCAAAAGTGCAGAGACTGATTCAGCCCCCACAGAGACTTACATATAACAGTCTGGGACATAATACACAGGAACCTGTGACCACATCTCATCGGAGAGTCTACGCCCATAATCCCTGTGCCTCCTACTCCAGTGGTAACACCCCATCGCAAATTAAGCACAAAGCTGATTACCCTTGGTGGAATGTACCTTTTGAATGCAGAAATATTGTTCAGCTCTTGAGGGGACCCAAGATTTTCAAGTGGGGAGAGAGTGTAGCTCCCACTGTATTTCATTGTAGAAGTAATAGACTGTAGTTTTCCATTACACCACAAGGTGGAGCTCCTTTTCAGGGATATAAAAGACAATTTTGAAAGTGAAAGGAGACTGGATATACTAGCTGAAGGAGGGAAGACTGAAACTGGTAGCTGTAGGGAAAAAGGGCCTTGCAGCATGACTGGGTTTTCTTTCCTAGTGCTTTGGGACAGGGAAGTGAAGTAGCAGATTGTGTCTGTCTTTTGCTGAAATCCTGGATGATGGTATTTTGTGGAATCAGGAGAGAAGTCTGAAAGCAGTAGTTCCACGCATGCATATGATTCAGCAAGAAAAGGAGTTATTTGGGCCTAGTACAGAGAAGCCATAGATGATTACCAGAGTTCTGGCAGGTGATTTTTCTACTTTTCTCATCAGAGGAAGTGGTGAGAGGCTGTGGCCGTCATTTTATATTTTTATAAGATTGTGGATACCCCCCAAATGCTTTGTGGATTACAAGTAACTGGGATACATATGAGCTCCAACTTGGGCCCCATCATGTCGGCAGCAAGACTGTAAGTAGTCACTGGGCAGTGAACAGGGTATAATAGAGTGTTTCATAGTTGGTCTGTTTAGAATTAATCTAGGGGGTTGAGGGTGTTAGTACTGTTCAATGACATTGCATTTTCTCATGTTTGTATTGTTGCATTATAAATCCTCATTGTTCAATGACATTGCATTTTGCTAGTGTTAGTACTGCTGCCTTCAAGAACTTTCCTGCTCAATGACATTGCATTTTCTCATATCTGTATTGTTTTATTATAACTCTTTTATTGCTTAATGACATTGCATTTGTTCCCATGTTTGCATTGCTGCGATATAAAGCTGTACTGCTCATTGATATTGCCTTCTTTGTGCATGTTTGAATGTCAAGACCTTTTTCTGTTGAGTTCTGGGGAAGAGGGTGAATGTATATTTTCATTGCATACATATCTCACCTTGCCTTATTGCTAACTGGTGCACTATTGAAATAATTTGTTTGTGGTTGTGTTATTGCCTTTTAAACTGGATGTTCCACCTAGAATAAAATCTGTCATTCTTGCCACCTTGGTGTGTTGGGCCTATCGGGGTGTCACCAGAGTCAGGTAGGGAGGAATCCATATCTACTTCAGCTACTCCTGCAGGTGTGCTACATATGTAAGAGGAATAATGCACCCTTATTATGTTTTCAGATGTATGACTGACGGTATACTGTTTTCTATAGTTATGTACATATAATTCTGCTATCTGGACTTGCATGGCCCTCACAATTGCATAAGACACATACACAACTGGATGTATATACAAGAACCTTATCAGGTCACACGCATACATGTGTAACACCTCAAACTATGAGCTGTGTTTATGAATGATTACTGACTGTGTCAGAGCAGCATTTCTTCAGTGGCAAAGATGGAAAATTAACACTAACACCGTGGAAAAAAAGGTTTTATCCCTTATGCCTAGGTTTGATTCCCACACTTTTAAAATCAATTTTATCAGTGTATAAAGCCAAAAACAAATATGTCATGTCATTACATTTAAGCCCCCAGTGCATGGCTGAAAATGTAACTCAACTAACAGTTACTTTCCAATTTTCAGTATATATTTCCAAGCTACATCAGCAGACACCCCTCAATCTAAGATCAAGTGTCAGACTAACCTTCCTATTTCAAGTATTTACTGTATTTGATCCCTGCTTGGCACTGCTTCTCTCCATTTAATGCCACTCAAACACTGTTGGCATCATTGGTCGGGTTTGTACACAACCAGTAAATGAGATAACTGGAATTGGTGGAAAAGCATTCGTTTCCATTGCTCTAGGTAGGGTTTTAGACATGTCTGGAGTTAGTGGGGAAGCAGCCCAGTTTAGGGCACAGAGGTGGGGAGTCCAGTAGTCTAGGATATTTATTGGACTCCTGGTAAAGTGCCACATCTAAAGGCTTCTGCTGGGGGACTACTATGGCTCCCAGTGCAAGTATGAGGCATAAAATAGTTTGTCTCAGGCTGTTTTCAGTGCTACTGGCATCCCACTCACTTGAGAATAGTGTAGGCATCATTTTAATGGCCTACACAGGCTCAAAAGGGATACCCTCAACCATTTGTTGACTGAATTTGAGACTGCAGACATCCCACAGCTTTGTAAATATGATAATAAGAGAGTATTTGTAATGCTTAAAAAGCTAATTATAAGCAGGGATGGTATGCATAAGGCTCTTCTGTTCTTTCTGCAGCTAAGGCCAACATCGAGTTCAGTAGACAGGCTCATGCTGCTCAAATGGAGAAGCTGAGGGAAGCAAGTGTATGCACACAGCACAAGAGAAGCATTATTGCAGCTTTACAAGTTAAAGATAGATTTTTGGGCTTTTGATACTGTTGTAGCAAATTGAGCAAGCATATCCTAATTGTAAAAGTAAGTATGCATGCAATAGTCTGTAGCAAAAAACAGCTTTATGAGTCTAATATAAGACTGTAGTCAGAGGTTCTGGGTTCAAATACCATGAGTCACAACTATACAGTACTGGATTTTTTTAATAATATTTACATTAAATTAAACCGTATACAAGTGGCACAAATGCCCTGCTGTTAACTGTAAGCTGTATAATTGGAGCATGCATATGTGTAATATATGTACATTTCAAGGATTACTTTCAGCAATCTGTAGTTATGGTGTGCATTTGTTAGGACATATACTTAAATGTAATACTTCAGATAAAATAGCTAAATTTGGACAAATTGTGTTAATGCACTGTTTGTCACGTGATGGTATTAAGCTTATCTTTTTTTTTCTCTCATCCCAACCCTAATTTCTCTTTTTTTCATTTTCTATTATGTGTCATCAAAATCCAAATCACTAAATGCTACACAGCACAGCAAGGTAGGCCAGGCCCAGTGGATCCGCCTCCCCCCACTACACTGGCTCCAGCACCGATGCTCAGCAAGTCTGGGACCCAACCATAGCAGCACTGTCTCTGCTGCCCCTGGACTACCTGCACTCTCAGGTAGTACTACCCTGGCAGCTGGTGCAGTAGTATCCTCCGGGAGCAGTGGAAGAGGTGGGGATTTCATCACCCAGTGGAAGATGTCAGGGTTGATGCATATAATTAGTGTACACCTAAGCCAGATGGAGAGACTGCTCTCCCTCATGGTACTAGGAGCAACAAAACACGTACAGTCTCAGGCACAAGAACGGCAGCAGCAGTTGTAAAAACCAAAATCTTTTATTAGAATAAAACTGTGGATGAGCGCTTTCGCGTATTACTACGCTTCTTCAGATCAAAGACTAGGGAACAAACCATCTTACTTAAACACATTCCAATTATTCAATTAATTCAAATTCTCCAATGGCGAATAGCCAAAAGGTACATTGGAAGAGAAGATGTCAAGCACTCCAGCTGCCAGTGGAGTAAGGGGGCAATGATGACAGTCCAGTGGGTGAGGACTCTATTCTCACTGTCTCCACATTTGACGGGCATGAGCCTGTGTTGTCATCTCCCTCACCCCAATCATGGCGTCCCCCAACCTTTAGTGTCAATCACCATCCCTGCCTCTTGTCTTGTTTGTCTTTTTTGTTTGCATTTGCTTCCTCACTTACCCAACTTACCTGACCCAGAAATACATATGTCCCTTATCCAGCATTCCTCGCTTACTGAAATAAAAAAAATAGGCACCTGCCCTACAAAAAAAAATATTATCTCATACATAGCTCTCTATTTCGCATGTGACTTCTTATATGCTCATAGGTTCTTGAGTGTTTACTAGGCTAACAATCACAAGGGCGTTTTTAAGCCTGACCATGTATCCCAATACTTGGACAAGTTCTGATACTCTTGATAAGTGTAAGCAGAGGTTTGGAAGATTAAACATTTACTAGCAGGGGCCTGGGAGATGAACCATTAACAGGTTGCCTGTGTCCATTAAAGTCATATGTGCCAAACCAGGGATAAAGTTCTTGTTTCCCATCCAATTGTCCAAGTTGCACTTGAATTGGGTTAGGGAGGAACTCTGCTTTACATGAATGGGGAGTCTTCTTGGTCCATTTGGCTATACAAAACAATTATGCTGTTGTCACCCATCTCTCTGGAGGTGACAGTCCAAATTTAGCTAATGTTGCTGTTGTCTTTCAGCTTTTCCCAGTTAGGGGTCGCCACAGCGGAACTCCAGTCTGCTAATGATTGGCAGTTGATTTTCACGAACAATGAGGTGCCAGCTCGACGTTCAACCTTCAACGAAGGCACGCCCATTTACGCATGCCTTTTGAACGCCCACCCTACTGTGGGGAGGAAATGCAGACTCCACACAGAAGGCACTCCCCGCACTCCAGCTGGGAATCGAACGGGAGAACCTCTTGCTGTGAGGCAACAATGCTACTGCTGCACCACCGCGGAAGTAGTCCAAATTTAGCTAATATTCTGCACCTGTTATCAGTTTTTACTGTTGAAGAAATGAATAGCTGTGGTTCTTACCTCCCTCCCTCCCTCCTGCACATTCCTGTATTGCTTTCCCTTTGTTCTTCTTCCTGCTTGCTCCCCATCTCACCACTTTCTTATTTATCCCATTTTAACAACTATAATCTGGTAAAAAAATAGAATCACACACAACACACATAAGTACCAAAAAAAGCAATGGATCCCTTCACTTTTTGGCATTTCTGTTTGCGCAGAGTTTGGCATTGCACACCAATGCCAAGAGACAGTGAGCAGCTCTACAATGCTCTGGTTACCTGCATGCTATGCCACTTAACCCCGCTGCACTATGCCAAAACACAGCAATACATGTACTATAAAGAATTAATGTTATTGCATTGTCATTATTTCTTTAAAAGTATTAGATACATCTGAATTCGAAGCCAGTATCATATGGACTCAAAAAATGTGTCAGCGCATTTACACCTTCTGCCACAGAGTCAGCTAAGTAGCAGGTGTGTTTCACAGACTCAGTACTAACTCTCAGACTTTTAGCAATGTGGCTCACATTTGCGTACTGCTTAATGAAGTGCAAACAGGGAAAGGAATGGAAATGGGTATCTCGCATGTGCAAACACTTTGCCAACCATGACACAAAACCGCTGCTCACCGCTGATCTATGCAAAGTAAATATTAGCATGCATTAGAGCTGGTTACTGTCAATTTACTCTTTATGCCATGAAGCTACATTTGGAAACATAAACTAAAGGCCCTGTCTAACACTATGTCACATATTTACAATGCAGCCATGTGTTGCCTCCCCCATGCACTGCAACCCCGGTGTCTCAGTACTTTTTTCACAAATATATCAGCTACACTACATAAATTAATATCAAAAGTTGTGTGATATGCAATGTACATCAATCTGGTAACATGCAGAACCAGAACTATCTTCACAGTTGAACATGCCTACACATCCATTAACTGACCCTAGGAACTACTGGCCCATAAGCCTAACCAGTCTTCTCTGCAAGGCTATGGAAAGAATCATCACTGACCTTATCCACAGGGACATAGGTGACTTCAACACTCTTCAACTGTTTTCCTAAGTAAAGGGTACCATGGTAGCCCCCTGCTGCCTGCACTGCCCACTGCCTCACACCCATTCACATCATCTGGTATCCCCAGCTCCCTATCTTGGCCTACCCACACCATCCAGATTAATTTTTTGTTTATTTTTCTAAAATGTGTCTTATTCTTCATTTTGTTCTTGCAGTTATTTATTCATTCATTCATTCATTCATTCATTCATTTATTCAATCAACATGTTCCTTCTAGGCAAGACTGCACTTTGATAATTTTAAAGGAAACAGATGCATTAAGCTATTGGGGTTCTAGACGTTCTGAGGTGCATTTTAGAGCTTTTAAACCTTTTCATCCAGTGATGACCTGAATAAAAACCATGATCAAAGAAAAAAAAATTTAGTCTTACTTTTCATCTTTGATTTTCTTGTATTCTTTCAGTACACCTACACTGACTAAGACTGCACAGTAATAACTGCAGTGGGAATAACTGTATTAATGCATGGGTCTGGAGGACACTAGATATCCAGAAGTCGTGGATTTGTAGATTCTCTGAGGTGCATTTTAAAGATTTTTTACAATCTTTTGCTCTATTGATGGCCTGAACAAAAGTCATTAATAAGGAATAGAAATTCAGTCTTACATTTTATTTCAAGGAAAATAATAAGTTGATTCAAAGCTTAATGTTTAAAGCTGTCCAAACAGCAGTTCACAATAAACTGAGAAGACAAATGCTGTGAAGATATATAAATCATATCTGGAAAGAGCACCTGACTCCCTACACCCTCAAAATAGGTAGCCACTTTCTATGTGTATGCCCTCTGATATAAATAGGGATAAGAATTAAGGCACCAACACCCACAATCATATATTTCAAACTGATACTCTCATATGTATAGATAACATGCCTTCTCACCTCTGTCCCCAAAAGGCATGCCTTCTGTGTACCATTCTGTATGTCAGAGTGGAAAGAACCTAAAAACAAATAGAACATAAAATATTTGCTGTCAAATGTATATAAACAGCATGTTTCTTTACTCTCCTCGAAATATTGTAATCTGTATATGCATCAGATGTTTGATTGTGAGGAAAATGAAAAAAAAAAGAAATAATGATTACAGTAATGTTTCCAACTTGTTACTTCTAGACAGAACAGTGCTCCTATATAAGATATAGTGACCATCTGTGACCCCTAAAGATTGTGAGGAACATTTAAGAAGTAAAGACCACACTATCTCAGCCCAACTTAAGATGTATTGATCTCTGAGGTTTATGAGGAATATTAAAGAAATAATGACACCATTTCTAGCTCCCCATTCAAGTACAGTGACCTGTGCACACATATAAGCAGGACTGGTTTCAGACTAGCTAGGGTTCAGGGTAGAAGTGACTACAGTGCACAGTGGTAGTTAGCACTGATGACTAAACCTCTGAGCTGCTAAAAAGCTGCCCCCTATGCCCTGGGTGCAGGGTTTGATTCCTACCACCTTCATTTGCCTCTGTGTAACTTTGAGCAAGTCACTTAATCAGACAATACTCTTGGGTCACCCCTCTAAATCGACTGTCTGTCTAGTACACTTAGCACCAGGTAGGTAAAAAAACAATAAAATGCTAATTTGATGCTCTGACCATTCATATTTTATGGTTTTGTGGGAGGGTTGGCATAATGGTTATGGTCTTAATCTCAAAGATACAAGGTACAAAGCTTAATTCTGACCTCTGGTTATTGGCTAGACTTGTAATAGTGTGCAGACTGATAGCCTAGTTTTTACCTATGAACCTACTAACCCTGTGACAAAATCTATATATACAGCCTTGGTGTGTGTGTGTGGGCCACCAGCCCTCTGAATATCTAGGTATTTTGCAATGCATGCATCCATTCATCCATCCTCAATCCTATTTTCCCTTTTTGTACATGAGGTTGGGGTGTCACTTCAACAATGACAATTATCTTGAGCCAAGGTTTACACCCCTGGGTGGCTAACCCTGCTGTGGTAGTTCATCTGTACCACTCACTCACACACAATCGCACCTATGACCTGTTATCCCTTATTTATGCATTTATATTTGGAGATGACTGTTCAGTTGAGCAAGGGTCAGTTACTTTCATCTAGACAACCCCCACCAAGCAGTTAAAGCCACTTCTATGTACAATTCAGACATCTGATTGTGATAAAAGACGACCATGTAATGTATTTCACCTTTGTTCCAAATAAAGTGTTGTTACACATTAAAAAATTGGACTTTGCTTTGCATTAATCACATTGCTTCTGCAAAGCCAGAATAATAAGCAAACAACAACAGGCAGCTAGTAATTTTCCATTACAGACAGCTCCAGCAATTATACCTACTTTGTCTTTGCATATTAGTTATCCATTGAAGTAGTCATTCTTATTTCTCACAAATGCATACTAGTCCTTGAAAGCCAGTCAGTGACTGTTTAAACTGATCAAACAACATGCGATCACTGATTTCAATCCAGACAACCCCAAACCCCACTGGGCAGGTACAGCTATAATGTCTGATGGCTATGTAATATTATTTCACCTGCACGCAAACAAGTTGCCACACATTAAAGTATTGCAAGTTGCTCTGCACAAATCACAATGCCCGAAATCTTGGTTAAAATATCTCGCTGATCAATGCCAGGACCATTGTAAAAATAATAACACTTATCTCAATGTCTTTAATTACAATGCAGCATTCCTTACCTAGCCAGAAGTCTGAATTTTACTATAATTTTTACCTCTGTCCATGTTCCTCATAAAATTTTTGATTACCTGGTAAATTACTGAAACTGCAGTCAAAAAATACATGCTGAAACATATATCTGTCCTTCCCACATGTCCTATTAATGTCGCACATGAGGTTTAGACCTGTAGACTGGGCAATTCTGATGCTATATGTTTTGTGGATTTGCAACAGGATGTTTTGTTGGCCAGGCATAGATTGCTTGTCATCAGTATCTAGGAGACTGGTGTAGGATATTTTGGTTATACCCTGTATTAATTGCATATACTTGGTTAGGTACATACCGGAGGGGACATTGTATTCAATGATTGGTCTGATGAGGTCCACGTGCAATGAAATAGTAATATCAATGGACCTAGATGCTATATCCTTGCTTATAAGTATCACAACATGGAATAATTTTCTTACTACTGTAGACACACAATGGTCAAAGGCTAGGTTACTGTCTAGCAGCAGTCCAGATGGAAGCTTTCTTTCCATGTCAGTGGGATGACTTGATGTGTATATTTTTTGACTTCTTAATCTTTTGGCTTTGAATTTTGTTTTGTGCATCAGAATTTTATTGAAATAATGTGCAACAAGACACACAACACAGATAAATACTCACTACCTTTTTTTCTAAAAAAATCCACATAGAAAAGAATACTTACATTTTTGACAAGTGCATCCTTGTGAAAGTGCTGCACTGATTTACTTGTAAGCACACATTCTCTTACAGTGGTAATCAAATTCGTAAAATTAAATTTCTTCCCATTCTTTTACTTGTACTTCTTGATGAATTCATCATTTCATCTAGTGGTGGCCCTTAACAGTCCTTATCTATAACTGTCACCTTAAAATAACAATTATTGATATTAACTATAACATCATCACAATAATTCAATACATAGATTATTTTTTTCAATCAAAAATAAAATATAATACAGCAATAAACTAACTAGCCCTCTAGCTGAAATACTTTCAAATATCAGCTAACAACAAACATTGCCTAAACCATTATCCACGATTTCTCTACTGCTGGACTCCCATCTCATTTTCCCAGCTGCCCGATACCTAATGAATAGTTATCGTGTAAAAGTTCATGCAATAATGATAGTATCACCTGACTCCTAGCAAAAACAGATAATTATGCTGAGGTGTTTTTAAATAAAGTTTGTAAAATAAGTGTGGCCAATTCCCCTTTCTTAGTTAACAACATACCATGCATTTAAATTCACTTCACTGGTCTGCACAAAAATGGAGATTAATATTCAGCTAAATCATTCCATAGTTCCTAGTAAAAAGGGTCATACAGTCTAGGGTTGAATTATGGGGTTCTCCATTTAGTAACTATATTTCTTATAATACCAACATTAAAGGTAATAATCTAAACACTATTGCCACAGTTACACTTAATGACCAGTGATTTTTTTTAAATCTGTCATCAATGTGTCTATAGTCTCTGAACTCCTGTTTAATACTTCTAAAAATATAAAACACCTGGCAGTCATCCCACCTTCTGATTTAAGAAAATCCAAGTGAAATGGAAACTTTACTTTTAATATCCTTCTATAACTTATCTAATGTTTTAATATCTCTTCTTATTAATGTTTACTAACGTAGTTCTGGGTCACTTAAACATTGTAAGGATGGCTTTTCTTATATCTTCAACTGCAGCCTGTTTAGAGCAAATCAGGTGGAACAAATTCAAATTCTTGAAACATAAATCTTGTTCACGCAAGATGTAGGCCACCATTGCCTCTTCATTCTGTTGATATCTTTTAAAACAGATCGTTATTACACTGGCCAGATAAGCTCTGATATATTCATATAGCTGATATAACTAGGTTTCTATTCTATATTTCAGTAATTCTTGTAAAGCCATTTACTAGAAACTTGCTTACCATAATAACTATGCCATAAGCACTAACAAAAAGAAAACTTCAGTTACAAACAATAAATCACTTGTAACCCACCTTGTACATGAAACCATACTAAGCAAAAAGTCTCAGGTTACCATTATGAGCACACATGCATTGCACTGGGAATCAGGTATGGAAATCTGTTGACAGTTGAAATTGTGAATTTTGGCCTACCAATAAGTGATACCTCATAACTCCATTTAATAAACACTCACTCACTCACTCTAGGTCTTAATATATCAAGAGACAAAATTCATCTTTTAATTATCTCTTGATATTTTCCACAAAATAACAAATCCATCCTTCTTTTGAACCCATCATTAATGAACATATAATCCACCAATGTTAATAATAAAACAACATTGTTATACATCTGTATTCCACTTGCAAAATGCATGCTACTAAGGTTATTAGACTGAAATTTAAAGAATGAACAAAATAATTTTTCACAATTTTAAGCAATAATTAAGAAATGAGCACCATTATACAATTTTTCGTATTTGTGGGAACATGGGCAAAATTTTTGGCTAGGCTTATAAGGGCCTCTGGGCCAATGGACTAGTATCATCCTATGAACCTAGGTATTGTATAGTGGGCCTCATTTCTTAATTATTGCTTACAACTGTGAAAAAAATAATAAAAGCATACATTATGACTGATCATTATTTTTCTTTACCAGGTCCCTTAGTCCATATAAGTCAATACCTATGAACATCATGGATTCTTGCCACTGCGTCAGTATGCCCTTTAGAGCTTTTTTGTTTTAAACAAGAGACATCTTTATTACACTATCACTTATGATAGGACCTGCTCGCACTGCCAATCTTCTTCCTTTAACTAATGTAGATTTTACATTAATTGAGTCATCAACTCTTCTGATAACATTGACTTCTTTTGAGTATTTCCCTAGTTTTAAAATTATGAACACTTTCCCATATATAGGATCTGTAAATAGTCAGTTCATCAGGAAAAACTTTCAAAATGGCTGAGGATGCAACTTTAAATTTTAAGTTCTTTGAGCAACACTCCCCAATGGCACCAAAAATGTGATCTCTGTGAAATCATTTTCCCAAAAAATGTGATTAAATTAAACTTTTTTACCATCCATCAGACACATTTTATCATGCTTTAAAAGCTAAAATGGTTCCATTAATCACCATTTGTTAAACCAAGCCACTAAAATTCTGGGTCACTCCATTGCCATAAATGGTACTGATAAAGGAAGCCAGTAAATGTTCACTATAAAAATATTGGTGAAGGGAAATCCAGTCCAAGTTTTCCATGTGCTACACAGAGTTCAGCCCTTTCACCCACTTTAGAACTTGCAGATCTTTCAAAAGTTTTTACCCCTACCTTAATTCCCCTCATAACAACCTTATGGCTTGCTGTGGGCAGTTCTATATCAAACTTCATAATTTTCCACAATTCCATCTTATTTTGATGGGCAAAAAATTACATAAGCTCATTTATACACCTTAAGAATATCATAATTTTTGCTTCTATTTACAAAATTAGTCAGTTTGGTCACGATGTTTCTAAATTCTTTTAATATCTCCAAGAAATGCCCCTGTATTGCACAAAATATTGTAACACCCGAACTTTGTTCAACTCCATCAGTCATGCTTATCTTCCTGGCCATGTGGTCTACTAATAACTGTAGAATACAAGTCATTTCCATGCCCATTACACACATTTTGTCCCCTTATTTGAATAATCCACAACTAGAAAACAATCTACTTTTTAAACAAATTCATATCAACTCCACAAAACCAGGATATATATTATTTTATATAATATTAAAATATAGTAAAAGCAGCAATGTTATTCTCCTTGCACCACCATCACCAGACCTTCAATGGTATAACAAAGTAAAAAAAAAAAAAAACATGCTTATACAGTACAATAATTACAGGCTAATAAGCCATGGAACAAATTAATTAAAGCACAGCTTGCCATTTAAATTGAAGACCTCCCGAGGTCTGAAACTTCATTATTAGTAAAAGCTTTCTTTCTCTTTAAATTCTTTTAACATCACAGTCATTACAATCATTAGCCTTACATAAAACTGTTGTTTCTAAGTCATTACTATACCCTCCGTGAATATCATTAAAATGAATTGTAATAGCACTATAATCAGCATTAATATTAATATCTGTAAGATGTTCCTGAATTGCTTTTTTAGATTTCCTTTTGGTTTCACCTATGTAAACCAAATCACAAGGCCATCTCATGACATAAACAACTCTTTGAGACTCACATTTATAATTACCAACAATTAGAAACATCTAAACACTAATGTCAGAGAATTCATTAATCAAAACCTTACGTACACAACAACCAGAATTATTAAAGGGGTAAGCACCCCATTCAATAAAAGTCTAATAAGGCTAACAGACTGGAAGAAACTGTTACAATTCTGACCATGTTTTTTGCCAAGAGGGTATAATTTGTATCATGTTAAAAAAAACTTACTTTGAAGTACATAACATTAGGGTAGATCAAATGCATGAGACATATTATAGGTTCATAGGCTAGTACTAGGCTAACTGCTCTTGTGAGCCATTTTAAGCCTAGCCAGTTATCCCCTGTGAGATTCAAACCCTGCACCTTGTGTTTGTAAGGCAAACACCTTAACCATTAGGCCACCCTCCCAACCCAAAGGATCTGTTTGATGCACAGAAATTTCTGATTTTCTGGTCCATAGCAGCTTTGCTAGGTCAGACTTTCTAGTCATTTCTTTCTTTCTGGTCTAGATGCAGAGAAGACATCTAATACAGTCAATTGGCATTTCAGGAGTAGGGCAATGGTACCACTTATATTCCTTTAGAAAATAATGAGGCTAATTCAGAAGATACATGAAGGATCGGAGAAAGAATCAAGGTGGAGGGTTCCCCTCTGTTAAGTTGTGCTTGAACAGAGGAACCAGGCAGAGATGCCCTCTTTCCCCTTTGTTATATGCCTTATAGTTATAGCCATTGACAAAGGAAATAAGGGACTAACAAACTAAAGCGTATAATTGGTATAGTATTCAAGAAAATTTAGCCTTAATTGCAGATGATATTATTTCATATTTGATAAATCCAGAAAATGCTATTTCATTGTTGAGGCAGTTTCACTTTTTCCAAGCTATAAAATAAATTAAGATAAAACAAAGGTTATAGTGGTAATATGTGATCCCACACATAAATTTGTTCAGCAATACCACAGTATGGGCACAGAATAAGATGAAGTATTCAGATGTATGTATTAAAAAGAAGTCTAATATGGCAGCTAAAGAAATACAGGAAGAGAATAAACAAAAAGTAATATTAAAATACAGAAGTTGGAAGCTTTTGACTATGGAAAGAGGGTAAGAGTTTAGTGGGATAGGTTGTTTCTCCCCACAGAACAAGGTGATTTAAGATTACCAGATTTGAAAGGATACTTTATTTATTTATTTACATTTGTTTACCGGGAAATGTCTGACTGGGCAGGATTGCCCGTTTACAGTGGAGGCCCAGGGAGGAAATCTCCGAACAGTAATACATAAGATGTAAAAAAACATACAGTATTAAATACAGTAATAAATATCGTAAAAATACAAAGATATAAATAGTAAATATAGGGAGCATATAGCAAAACTCAATATAAGAAAAGATAAAAAATATTACATTTTAGCTTGGACAACATTTGTAGTTAGATGCTTTTATACAACGTTTATATAGGAAATAGAATTAAAACTTATGAATAGAGTTGGCTGGAGTAGTACATGAAAGTAGCAGTAACAATAATGACAGTCTTGACTAGATTATTCATAACATCAAAATATTAAAACCGTGCTTGGTGAGTAAAACATGAAGATATAAGAAGATACATCAAAAATGTAGTAAGCTGTAAGAGAAAGCAGCTCAATAGATGAAAATAAAAATAAAAGGTCAAGTAGAGCAAAAGAGGTTAGATAGGAAAACAGAACGTATGTGTAGGAGGCATTGTAGATACTATTCAGGGCAAGTACATGTACAAGACCATGAGTCATTTAAATGAGATTTAAGATGGCGCTTAAAGTCACGTGTGTTGTGTAATGACTAGATTACAACAGGGAGTGCATTCCAGGCTTTAGAGCTATACAGTAGAGCTACACAGTAAAAACTCATATATGTAATACAAGCAGAAGATTACAAATCAAAGTGAAAAGAAATGAGGTTGAAACTGGGGAGAGAGTTCATAAATTAAGGAAAGAGTAGAATTTTGTATCCAATTCCTTAAGGAGAAGAATATGAACTATACATAATATTATATTTACAAAGTAGCAGAAAGTATTTTGAGAACTAAGCCAAAATGAGAACAAGAAAGGAGATTTTATTGATAGGGATGACTGCAATAAGTGGCATGGAAAACAGAAAAGAGGATGCTGCAATTTATTGGATAAAATTAGCAGAGGAACCAAGGTATTGGGTGTAAATAACATGAGAGGGAAAAGTCATAGAGTAGGATGACGCCAAGCAAATGTTTGGAGTGCAGGTTGGAGAATGCCTTCCCTACCAGAGATTCATAACAGAATTTAGGCAAAGACACATGGACAAGGGAGTGTTAAATGAAAGACTGAGTTTTTAGCTGAGGCTAGAACAGAATCTGCTGTTGAAATGATAATTAGTAGGATATGGCATAATGGTTAAGGTGCTGAGCTCATAAGTGCAAAGTACAGGGTTTGATTCTAATCTAGGCTTATTGGCAAGGCTTAAAATGGCCCTCCATGGCAGTTAGCCTAGTCTTCACTTATGAACCTATTCATTTACACAATACCCCAGGGCATTGTTGATAAACTTAAGAGGTTAAGTATAAACTTGTATGCAACCAGATGTATAGCCAACTGGCTCACACACAGGACCCAGGAAGTTAGAATTGGGGAGTCCACCTCTACAAAAGGCCAGTCACAAGTGGAGTCTCTCAGGGATCAGTCCTTGGACTGTTCCTTTTTGGCATTTACTTCTCCGAAGTCAAGGCCAATGCCAGTGATCTCTGACTGACTAAATTTGCAGATTTTTGCAAATTAGGAGCTGTCATTGAATCCCACACTGACACAAATGTTCTCCAGGAGGGGCTGGCACAGACAAACAACTAGTGTCAGAGCCATGAACTAAAACTAAATGCCAAGAAATGCATAATAGTATCCTTCAGGAAGTCATCCACCCCTGGTAACTATCATATTGACAACACACTCCTTAGAGCTGACCCAGTAGTCAGGGACATAGGGACACACATAGATTGTAATCTAGCCTGTGTCTGTAGTAGTGAGGAAATCCTTTTATGTTGGGCAACTTATAAACAAAGATATGGCATCTAAGTCCAAGGAAGTCATTGTTCCACTGTATTTGGCATTTATTAGACCTATCATTGAGTACAATGCCTCCTTTGGTATGTACCTAACCAGGCATAGCCAACCACTGGAACATCCACGGATGTTCCCCACTGAAAGAATACAGGGCTTAAGTAATATGTCTTATGAAGACCACCTCAAGGCCCTATCCCTGTATTCTGTCTCTTACAGGCTTTTGAGGGGAGATCTATGCCTGGCATTCAGGACATTGTCAGACCCCACTCTGATGGACTCCCTGCATATCCACAAAACAAACAGCATCAGAATTACCCATTTTAAAGACTTAAACCTTCCCTGTGATATAAACAGGACCTGCTGGAGAGACAGGTATGTATCCCATAGATTACCCCTTCTCTGGAACAGGCTCCCCATCAATGTAAATCAGAATTCCTCCCTAACCCAATTCAAGTGCAACCTGCACAATTGGATGGGGAACAAGAAATTCATCCCTGGTTTGGCACCTATGTCTCTAATGGACACATGCAACCTGTAAATGTTTCATCTCCCAAGCCCCTGCTTACACTTATCCAGGGTATCAGCACCTTTTCAGAGAATTGAGATGCATGGCTAGGCTTAAAAAGGCCCTTCTGGTCGTTAGCCTAGTAAACACCTATGAACATATGAACTTATGACATATAAAATAATGCATGACAAATATTAGAATCAATCAGAAGAGGTTAGAAAAGGCTGGGAAATGAAATTGGAAAAACAATATACAAAGGGACAATGGGAATGTATGTGGCTCCCAAGTATGCAAGAAAATCTAGAAAGTTTATGATTTTTGCATAGAAGTGTTAGCATAGATATTTTTATAACCAAAATGGACTTCAGAGAATTTTTCTACAGGTAGACACCAAATGTTGGAGGTCTGATGGGAAAGAGAGGGGTACTTGGGAACATATTTTCTGGGAGTGCAATGAGATGGCAGATTAAAAAAAATTTCTACAGGATACATAGGAATGATGTTGGAGCAAGTTATTATGACTAAAAAATTATTCTTTTGAGCTGGGGCATATACACTGAATTGCTTAGACATAGTGAGGCCTTACCAAGTTTAATGCTGTTGGCTGCCAAAAAAAAGCAATTACTAGAAAATGGAAATCAAAATCTCAACCAGCAGTAAATGAATTAATGACTGCTGAAAAGTGAATACAAGAACTGGAGGTGGGATCTTTTGAAAGAGAAAGAGCAGACTACAGATAAAAAATGGAATTTATGGGAACAATGGATGCAAAATAATGTTCCGGAGGAGGAAAAGTGAAATTTTAGGGAAGGCAGAACTTCATCAAGCTATGTAATGTTGCACTGAATGATAAGAAGGCAATCACATGGCTTCAGTTTTGGACAGTTGTTCCTACCAGGAGAGTTAAACTTCATTATTTGAAGATATACATAGTTCTGTGTGTTTGTTTTAAGTTACGAGGTTCTGAGGGTATGTTTGTTTGTTTTTTTTTTTAAGGGTTTTCATTAAAACAAAAAGTCTTGTAAAATGTGACATAAGTTCAAATGGAGATGACAAAAAACAGGTGTATAAAGGATCAACCTGCCAAGTGTTAGTAGATGCATGTGACACAAACGCTGGAAACAGATATTTAAAAAAAGCTGTCATACATAATAGGTGAGAATAATAACATCTTATCATAACGGCTATACTAAATATATTATTTTGGAACTTGAATGGTCTCACAGGTATAGACAAAATAGTAATATATCGAATTAAATTAAGAAATGCAGAGTACAAATAACAATGCTACGGGAGGCTTGATTGGAAAGAAGTGAGCATGTGAATTTGATAAATAAAATATTTCAGAATGGATATTCAGCAGAATATTATGAACAAAGGAAAAAGAGAGTACTTGTCCTAATTGCTAATGGAGCTCCAGTAGTGATAGAAGAAAAAAAAAAGATAGTAATGGTAGATTTGTGGTAGTGAGGGGCTACTAGCAAGGGAGGAGGATTATTCTGGCATGTATTTACATTCCATCTAGAACTGCTATTAAGGATTTAAGAAAATTGTTGGAGAAATCATCAGCTTTTAGCAGGGAATATTACATATAGGCGGGGACTGGAACTTGATTTGCAAATGTGTGGATGCATCTGGGACCTAGTAGGGAAAATATAACAAAAGAGGGCAGATATCTGAAGAAATTTTATAAAAATGTTTGCTATGGAACACGTGAATTCAGTAGTAGGAACTTGGAGAGAATTTACATATTATTCCCCAAGGTACAATAACTGGGCTAGACTAGACAAAAATTATATTTCACAGGAACATATGCATTTAATTGGACGCTTCAACACATTTCCAATAACTATTTTACAGTAACATGTGCATTAATTCGAAAGCTTCAACACATACTCAATAACTATTTTAGATCATGTACCAATAACAGCTAAGATAAAAATGCAGGGATTAAAGTACAAATGAGACAATGGTGCTTCCCCACCTAGCTGTTAAAAAGAGAGAAATTTAAGGAATAGGTAGCAGACATTATTCAAGAGTTATTAGGGAAGATATAAATTTCTTCAGAAGTTATAGCCAGTGAGTGGGATAAAATGAAAATGGATTTTAACAATAGGGTAGAAATAATAGTGAAAGAGAGATGGTTAAGAAATAATAGGAATTACTTAGAGGGTCTGACAAAGGTTAAAGTATTGAAGAATAACAGGAATCTCACAGAACAAGAAGAGGTGCCATTGCAAAGTGCTAAAGAGAAAATAAGTGAGTATCTGGATAATATGCATGAGTATTGAAAGATTGCTGTTAAGCAACTGCTTTTTGATAATTACTCCTGACACAAAAAAACTTTTAGCACAACAACTTAGGCAACAGAAAGTAGAAAGGGTTGTTGCCAAACTTAGGGAGCCTATAGCAAGAAAGCTAACCAGAGACCCTGTAGAGGTGCTAGAGGTATTTTGGACATTTTATAAAAAATGTACAAAGCAGAGAAATGTAGAAATCAAGAAAAAGCACAAATGGAATATTCATGGAAGACTTAGATATGCCAAGGTTAAAGGTAGATGAGGCTCAACAATTAACCGTTAAGAAAGGAGGAGATGAGATAAAAAAACAACAAAGTATGATCAGTCTACAGGAAAGTGTTCAGAAATAGATGGTATTCATATGGAAGTTTGGAAGCTAGGAGGGAAGAAAGTGATAAAGATCTAGAAAGGTTTGTTTAACAGTATTTTAAAAGGACGGGAAGAACCAACATCCTGGAAGAAAGTTGTAGTAACTGTAATACCTAACGATTGTAAAGACCCATCAAACCCAGCCTCATATAGGACTATTTCAGTTTTAAATCATGATTATAAAGTGTTTATGTCTATACTAGTTACAAAATGGCAAATGTGTTGCCAAAATTGATAGATATGAATCCTTATGGTTTTGTGGATGGGGGGGGGCAAACATTTGACAAAGTACAGTCGTGTACACTTACCATAAATGTAGATGTTCGAGTGTATTCATTGTTGCAGTCATCAAATTTGGGTTATCCCTGCCAGGGTAGCCCTCAGCTGGCCTGAATACCAGAGATGTAGTATTTCTGTGTCGGTTGCTGTCGCTTGAGGACTGATGTCAGGTCGTCAGTAGTATAAAGTAAGGCAGCCGATGTCATTACATTAGTTGTTCTTGCCATAACCTGTCAGGAGCCCCCAAGTAGGAGGCTAGGCTCTGGTGGAAGAACCCCACCAGTGTAAAATAAATACCAATATGTCCCTTGTAAGGAAAGGAGAACAATAAGGAAGAAATGTAATAAAGGGAGAAAGAGAAGAAAGGGGGATGGAGGGAAGGAAACCAGGACTGCAACAGTGAATACACTCGAACATCTACATTTATGGTAAGTGTACACAACTGTACTATGTTCTTCATGTTTCACTGTTGCAGTCATCACATTTGGGTTGATTCCCAAAGCTGAGGAAAAAGGTGGAGGCAGTCAAGGAAACTAGTGGCTGGCAAGGATGCCCTGCAAGACTGTAGAGGCAAACCATGCCCTGGATTTGGAGAAGAGAGGCAGGTGGTAATGCTTGGTAAAAGTCTGAACAGGTGTCCAGGTGGCAGCCTCCAGAATATCCCTGGTGGGGACTCCTCTGAGGAAAGCTGCAGAGGTGTAGGCTGCTCTGGTGGAGTGTGTCCTGACCCCCTTGGGGGGAGGCTTTCCATGCTGTTTGTAGCAGAAATGGATGCAGTGAGCTATCCATTTGGAAATGGTTTGTTAGGAGATGGCTTTGCCTTTTGCCCCTGTAGCAAAGCTAACCAGCAATTGATCAGACTTTCTGTAGGATTTAGTCCTGTCTAGATAGAATCCAAGCTGTCTGTGCACATCTAGAGAGTGAAGAGTCCTTTCTCGCTTGTTCTGGGGATTAGAAAAAAAGGTGGGCAAATGAATGGATTGGTTGAGAGCCACACTGGACACCACCTTGGGCATGAAGGATGGGTTAGTTCTGAGGGATACCCTGTCTGCATGGAAGATGATGAAGGGTTCCACAGCCATGAGTGCTTGCAGCTCAGAGACTCTTCCCGCCAGAAGGAATGCTGTCTTCCAGGAGAGAAACTTTAGCTCTGCAGAAGAAGCTGGCTTGAAAGGGGGCAGGGTGAGTTTTTTCCAATACAAAGTTAAGGTCCCAAGCTGGTGTTGGTACCCTTCTGGGTGGCCTCAAGTTCCTAGCCCCTCTTAGGAACTGTTTGATCAAAGGGTGTGAGAAAAGGGGCTGCTCAGTGTAAAAATGAGCAGAAATAGCAGAGACTTGAATTTTTATAGAGGAGAAAGAAAGGCCACTGTGTAGCAGGTCAGCTAAGTATTCCATGGTGAGAGGGGAGGGAGGGCTGTGCCATATTGGCTCCTTTAGCCTGGATCCAGGTGCAGAACCTTTTTCATTTATCAGCATAAGACTTTCTGGTGCTAGGGCATCTGGGCTCACGGATAACATCCAGAACCTGTTTACTGAGGCTGGCAGATTGGTTCGGGGTTAGGAAATAAGCCAAGCTGCCAAATTGAGTGTCTGCAATTGGGGATGCATGAATTTCCCTTCCCTCTTGGTCAGGAGGTTTGGAATCTGATGAAGATGCCATGGAGGCAGCAGGGACAAGTTGTGCAGCAAGGGGTACCAGTATAGCCAGGGGCAGTGTGGAGCTATAAGAATGGTCCTTAGTTTTTCCTCCCTTATTTTGAGCAGTACCCTGGGGATGAGAGGTAGGGGAGGAAAGGCATAGACCGAAAGACTGACCCAGGGGAAGGACAGGGCATCTACTTTCCAAGCTATGCAGTGATGCTCCCTGGTGCAGAATCTGCTGAGCTGATGGTTAGTGTGGGAGGCAAAGAGGTCGGCCTTCAGGGTTCCCCATTTCTTAGTTGTTAGGGTGAAGGTACTTCTGTTGAGTTGGCACTCATGTGGGTCCAGAAGATTTCTGCTTAATTCATCTGCCACAGAGTTGAGAGAGCCTGGTAGGAATTGTGATAACGAGTGTAGTTGCATGGCAGAGGCTGTGTGCCAAAGGGTCATGGCCAGCCTGCATAGAGGGTAGGAGTGAGTCCCTCCCTGCTTGTTGATGTACCACATCACATTGGTGTTGTCTGTTTTGATCAGGAGAGCCCCTGGAGAGAGAAGGGGCTTAAAAGCTATCAAAGTGTGCTGCACAGCCATCATCTCTTTTTGATTGATGTGCAAAGGGATTAGCTGTGGGCTCCATTGGCCCTGTATGCACCTGCTGTCCAGGTGTGCATTCCAAGCATAGTCTGATGCATCTGTGGTGAGGGTCTGGGCAGCGGGGTGGGGTGGGGAGAAAGGCAGTCCCTTGTTGAGGGAGCATGTTGTTGCCCACCAAAGAAAATCTTTTCTGAGGCAAGGAATTATAGGTAGCAAAGTTTCCAGGTCTTAAGAGTGTTGACACCAAAGGCTCTTTAGGTACCACTGAAGTTTAATCATATGCAGTCTGGCATATGGAATGAGTAGTATGCAAGATGCCATGAACCCCAGAGCTTGCAGGATCTTCCTTGCAGTTAGCTGGGGCCTGGTGGCTAGTTGAGAGAAGTAGGTTGTCAGGTATACCATCTAGGATGCTGTGTCCAGACTTGCTCCCAGGAAGATTATCCTTTGGGTAGGCACCTGCTTGGATTTCTTTTCATTGATTGTGTACCCTAGAGAGGTTAGGAGGGTCTTTACAAAGGCCAGGTGTTTGAGCAGCTTTTCCTGGCTATCTGCCTGAATAAGCCAGTTGTCTAAGTATGGGTAAATCTGAATATTTCTTTGTCTGCAAAAGGCAATGGCCAGAGCCAGACATTTTGTAGAAACTCTGGGAACTGAAAGTGTTGAGAGCCTGCCCTGAAGCGGAGATATTTCCTGCATGATTCCCTGATAGGAATGTGGAGGTAGACCTCTTTTAGATCTAGGGTGGTTAGCCAAGCGATCTTGGAGAGCATGGGTAGTAGCTGCTGGAGGGTGAGCATTTTTAATTTTGGGCTCACCAGGAAGGTGTTTAGAATGGTTAGATCGAGGATGGAGCACCAGGTGCCTTCTTTTCTGGGTACCAGAAATAGTCTGGAGTAAAAACTTTGGCCTATCTGTTCTGCAGGAACATGTTGTGCTACCCTCATAGAGAGCAGGGAAAGGATTTGCTTTTGAGCCTCTGCCCACTGATTTGGTGGTAGATGTGGTTACCCTTCTGGGGTTGGAAGGGTGTGGAAGGAAAATTTGTATCCCTGAGACACAATGTTCAGAACCCAGTGGTCCTTGATAATGGTGGCCCAGGTGCTTGAGTGAAAGGAGAGTTTTCCTCCTAGGGGTAAGTGAAGGTGGGCAGAGGGAGGGGGTGGAGGAGGTGAGTCATTGTGAGTTCTTATAATAAGGGGGTTGCTTAGAACTCCTTAGTTTTGAAGTGGAAGCAGTCCCTGTGACTGCTGTCTGTGGGGTCTGTTTCCATGGGGCCTAGGCTGGGCCAATTTAAGGAGAGCAGGAAAGGACCAGTGTTTGGAGGGACAATGCCTGCTGTACCTAGGGGGGTAGACCTGCAAGAAATCCTTAACTGTTTGCATAGCTTTTGCTTTTTCTTCCATGTTTTTTAAGACCTCTTCTGCCTTAGTGCCAAATAAGTTATCTTTGTGCAAGGGGGCATCCAACAATTTAGATTTGACATGGTCTGGCAGGGGCTGTTCCTTAAGCCATGCATGCCTTCTAATGACAGATCCAGTGACTGCTGCCCTGCAAGAAACTTATAGGGCATCAAAACCACCGTGCAATGTGTGTTTAGTTACCTGACTTGCAGAATGCATTAACTCTTGTAAATCTTTAGATTCTGCCCAATCAGGAGAGGAAGAGAGGAAAACATTTTTTTGTTTATGGAGTTCCAAGGTATGTTGCAGAAATTTCAGCATATGGAACTAACAATTTAGTGCAATGATAGCAAGAGTAGCTGAGATGTATACTTTTTTATCCCATCTGTCCAATGCTCAGGAATCCCTGTCTGAGGGGGTGGGATTCTTAGCAGAGGTTGCTTTAATCCCTTTTGGCCCCTGAGAAATGACCTCAGGGTCAGCAGTAAGATTTTTTAAAATACATTTGTGTGAGTGAGAGACTCTGTAGTACCTGTCTGGTTTTCTGGGTGCAGGAGGAAGGGAGTCAGGAGTCAAGCTGGATTCCAGGAAAACATCTTCTAGAACATCCAGGGCTGGGGGGGGAATGGCAAAGTGTCTGTGCTGTGGAAGATCTAAGAATTCCCTGAGTCGCTTTTATGACAGAGGGTAGTCCTGACTCTCCCATTGGAAATGCTCCCTTAAGGTAAGAAGGGTTTCCCCAAAGGAAAAATCCTCTGGGGGGAGAGGCTGAAGGAATGGAATCCTCTGCATCAGAATCCTCATAAGTAGAGAGGGGTTGCATGTCTTCACTTTCAGATGCATCAGAGTCATCTGACTCTTCTTCAGGGGACAGATCTTTTTTTCCTTTTGAAGGGGGTAGCTTGGCTTCCCCTGATCAGCATGATAAGGTCTTCTCACCATTTTAAGCATTTGGGTCTGAGGCAAGGAAGCAGGTGCCTGAGATTGGGTCGTTGGCTTCTTGGGTGTCATTCATACCCTGGGCCTAGGAAACTCAGTTGTTTTTGAAAGAATGGTAGACGTGAAAGAAGTCGTCGGTTTGAGTCGAGAATCGGTAATGTGAAGGACTTCCTCAGAAGCCGGTGCCTGCTCAGCAGCTCTGGACCCATCCAAGGTAGAGACAACCACAGGATCCTTAGTCAAAGAAGAGTCATGCGGCATACTGTACTCTGAAATGGTCTCGGTAGCGGCCTGCAAATCCACAGAAGTGGGCATCATGGGATGCAAAAGCACCTCACTGAGGACCGGAGAACTGACGACTAGCTTAACAGGAGTGTCGTCAGCAGCTTTGGACCTGCACAGTCTGTCTCTGTCTTTATCTTTACACTTTTTCAGAAGATCTGTCAGATGGCTTTCTGAAGCCATATCGGAGTTCAAGGACTGTAAACAAAAATATGTAGCTACAATAAGAGCCCAACGATGGATAGTTCTGGGGTAGAATAAAACATAAAAGCGACAGTGGGGGACGTTGTGGTCTGGGCTTAAATAAGTGTCGCAGTAAGAATGAAAGTCTTGGTGTGGTATTTGCTTTCCACAGGCAAGACAATTATTAACTTTTTCTGACATTGGTTAGTGCAAGAAAAAAGGATCCCCAATGGGGTGCTTAGCTTTAGAAGACTTCAACTTCAATTCGGTAGACGAAAACTCAGTTAGCGGCTGACTGGCACTGATGTGAACTGCTTCTGCTTCGGGATCCATGGCAAGAAAGACTGATGTAATGTGTCAGCTGCCTTACTTTATACTACTGACGACCTGACATCAGTCCTCAAGCGACAGTAACCGATGCAGAAATCCTATGTCTCTGGTATTCGGGCCAGCCGAGGGCTACCCTGGCAGGGATAACTCAAATGTGATAACTGCAACAGTGAAACATGAAGAACATCATTAATAGAATGATGATGATCCAGAGGGAAACAGAATGTAAGAAAATATGATTTTTGGTGGGTCTTGATGCAGAGAAGGCATTTGGCAGTGTAAGCTGAGAATTTATGAGTGGGGCAATGGAAGCATTTGCGTTTCCTGATACACTAATAAGGTTAATTAGGAGGATATATGTGGGATCAGTGGCACAAAAATATTAATAATAAATAAATATAATAAGAGTTCCTCTCTGATAAATAGTGTCTGAATGGAAGAACCAGACAGGGGTGTCCTCTTTTCCCTTTGTTATTTGCATTGTATTTAGAGCCATTGGCAAAGCAAATAATTGATTCAGAAATTTAATGATATAATTGGTATGGCAAACAAGAAAAGCTGGCTTTATTTGCAGACAATATTATGTTGTACCTGATAAAACTAGAAAAGGATATCTTAATGTTGTGGAACATTCTGAGACAGTTACAAGTCTTTTGGGGGATGTAAAATTAATGAAGACAAAACCAAAGGCTATAGCTGTAAGTTATGTACCTGCACATGAATTGGTTCAGCAATACCTATATTTATGGCGACATGATAAAATGAAGTATTTAGGATTATGGGTTAAAAAGGATTCTGCTATGGCAACTAAGGATATGTGGGAAGAGAATAAACAAAAGATAATCCAAAAACTGAGAAACTGGAAGCTCTTTTTTTATGGCTATGGATAGCGAGATATGAGGAGTGAAAATGTTTTTAGTCCCTTTAGCTTTATATACAAGTCAGGCATATTTTTATTAACTAGAACAGGAAGTTGTGGGCAGCAATTAACATAAAGTTGGGGGATTTTATCTGTAACTGGAAGAGGGCAAGAGTTAAGTGGGATATGTTGATCCTTCCAATAGAACAAGGAGGTTTAGAATTACCTGATTTGAAAGGATAGTTTAGAGCTACACATTTAAGGCTCATATACATACACAAGCAGAAAGCTATAATTCAACGTGGAAAGGAATGATGATGAAGTGGGGGGTTCAAGAAATAAGGACAGAGTGGGTTTTTGGATGCAGATCCTTAAGGAGAATGACAACAAACATTCAGAATATTATATTCATAAAGCAAAAGAAAGTATTCTAAGAATTAAGTTCACAGGAGAATGTTGAAAGGAGATTCTTCCAATAGGGATGATTGAAATTAGGGGTACAGAGAATAGGCAAGCGGGGGCTAGAATTTACTGGAGAAAATTGGCAAAGGAACCAAGGTATCAGGAGCAAACAACTAAAGAGAGAGTTAATATCATGGGAAGAAGACAAGAAAACATTTGGATTGCTGGTTAGAGACTGCATTTCCTATTAGGGATTGGTATAAGAATACAGGCAAAAAAGAAAGAATAAAGAAAGAAAGAACAAAAGAAAGGGACAGCGGAATTCTAAGTGAAAGACCTGCTTTGGTACAGTTTTAATTGAATCTAGAACAGAAGCAGCTGTTAAAAGGGTTAATTAGTATGGCATGTTACATGTTGAACAATAATTATATGAATCAATCAGAGGGGGTTAGAAAAGATTGAGAAGAGAGATTGGATAAGCAATTCATAAGAAAACAATGGGAGGACATATGTATGACTCCCAAATATACAACAAAGTCTAGAAGATTTAGGATTTTGCTTGGAAGTGTTTGCATAGGTATTTCTATATCCAAAGCAGACTGCAAAGAATTTTTCCTGAGGTAGATGTCAAATGTTGGAGGTGTGATGGGGAAGAAAGAGATAACTGCTGATGTATGTTTTGGAAATGTAATGAGTTGGCAGACTAAAAATTCCCTACATAGTACTCTGTCAGAAATATTGGGTGAATAAATGGGTGTAAGGTAAGGAAATGATTTTTTGAGCTGGGATACAGGATCTGAATTTTCCAGACATAGTAAGGCCTTGTTAAGTTTACTTCTGGTGGCTGCCAAAAAGCAATTACTAGGAAATGGAAATAAAACTCTAAACAAATGTTCTTTGAAGTATTGTATATTTTAACAGAGATAAAAGAACCGGAAGCAAATTATATAGAAAATAATGGAAATTGTGGGAACAATGCACGCAGAATAATGTTTTGGAGTAGTGTGGTTTAATGGAAGGCAATAATTGATCAATTTATTAAATCTTGGATTGATGATAATTGTATAAAAGAATATATATGATGTATAAAGTTTGTAACTGTGAACATGTTAACATGCTTTGTTTTCTTTTACTTAGTTGTACGTTTTCCTGTGTCTTTAGTGATAATTTAATAAAGATGCAAAAAAAAGAAATAAATCATACGTGTATAATGTACAAAATAGAAAATATATGCACATAATGTAATGGTTTATTGTCTTTTTATAACTGTATGTGCACCCTTCTCACTGTGAAATGTGTGAAGTATTGCAACGGTTGTCCTGAAGGATATTGTTTTTCAGTCTGAATCTTAATACTGCTTGTGTAAGCTACCAAAAGCTATTGGAATTTCATCTTCAGGCTCAGGAATTTGTAGAAGTTCAGAAGTCTAGTTACAGTATCTACAAGGGTTTTTTTAATCTGTGTTCCATATTTCTGGTACTACAAAAATCCTATTTTTTTTTCTTCTTGCCTTGCTTTTCTACTTGAATTTCTTTCCTCTGGATTTTTCATCTAAAATTATAGCTATGTTTTTTTTTCCTGGGGTTCTCAGCCTCTTGTAACTAAATACTTTTAATTTATTTAGCTTGTTTTTCTACCTGCAACATTATAACTGTATTTTCTATTTACAACTACTTATATTCTGTCATTAGTGGCTGAAAATCCAATGTGTTAGTGTCTCAGGTACACTGAACATAACACAGTGGTCTCTTATATTGTAATCAGTTTGTATTCTCACAGAAGTTCTTTTGAAGCATCTCTTAGTCAACTATTGTCTCTTCTCTTGACCTTTTTGTTTTATTTTCTTCACGATTGCCTTCTCTGGTTTTGTTTATTAAATAACATTGGATTACTTGATTTGAAGGGATATTTAGAGCTACACAGTCAAGGCTCATCATGGAGGACTTCTTATGCTATACCTACCACTTACATTTCAAGTAAGTTTTTTCTTTATTTAATAAACTGTCTGATGTGTTTATTACATTGTTGTAGATGGTATCATCTGTGTTTGCTTTAGCCCTTAATTTAAAGAGGAAATCATTAGGTGAGGACAATTTGTTTCTTCAGCTGTGTTTCTTTTTAAATTCTCCCTAAGTCCAGCAGATTTACGTAACAATTTTTTCTAATGCCTCTCCTTGCACGTATTTGCATTCCAGCTGTTTGCTGTGAATTATTCCAGGCTGTGTGGTCTTATGTGCTTCATCTGTTTTTAATGACATTTGTACACTTTTCACCCAATATTCCAGCTCAAGAACATTTGGTTCAGTGTCTTCTAGAGTTACAAATGCAAAAAACATAACTTTTTCCATTCCGATATTGCTTTCACTACCAGGCAAAAAGACTGCCATGCTATTTCTATGCCAGTCTCTTTAGTGCTTACCTTTTGCATGAAATATGTCACAGCTTTGCTCAGTGTTACTTTCAGTTTATATTTCAAGCATTACAGAATCAAATACCTAATTCTATCTGATATTGCCATCTTATTCCTGTTGAAATGGAAAAATGTTCAGATTTAGCTCCTGGTAAGTTTGCAACTATTTCTGTGACAAAGTTTTTTTCATACCCTGTTGAACTTCAGCTTAATTTTGCTTTGTTCAATTCACTTTTTGGTTCACTTTTTTAGTGGCAGCTTATGGAACCCTGATCTCACTCTTCTTCATTGTTCTAATGCTAGATGGCTTTGTGGCAATGACTTAAATGCTCGCATTTTGCTTCATTGTTATTTTCCTCCTCTTTCCATCCCTAAGTTTTCTAGCATAGGTATAGACTACTACCAGGCAAAAAGACTGCCATGCTATGTCCCCTACACTGCCGCAGCAGACCTGCTTTGGTGCTTTGCCACTAATGAAGCATAGCACTCAGTGGGTGGATGAAATGTGTAGTGTATGAGTGCACTGAGTTTATTTACAATTGCTGTGCAGTACAACATTAACTGGGTGGTCCATGTCTGTGTACTGGCAGCCATGTGATTCTGTTGAACAAATAATTGTGGTAACCTCAGAATGAGGTTCACAGAAGGTTATATAATAAAGTGATGCTGCATTTAATCATAATAGTTATCAGAAGTAGCAATACATGGAATTTATTACTTACAGATGATGAAATAATAAAACTGAATGAAAAACAATTTTCTTTATGAGTAAATGATATTTAACAGTTTAGCAACACTATCATAAAGTCCAAATGTGCAATTGAGTTTTAGTATGTTTTTTATATCTTGAATCTAGACTACATGCTATAGCTAGATGTTACACCTCACTTTTAGCATTTATGAAATGCTACTTTATTAATGGAATGAAATGAAAAATAAAATTCAGAACGCATCAATGAATGTTACCACTTCTCTTTCAAAAGGTGTCCTTCCCCCCTCCATTAAAAAAGTGATTATTAGGAGTTCAAAACAGGCCTCAGTCTGTAAAATTTAAAAGTGTTCTAAATTATGAAAACTGCCTTGTATCTATTACCAGGATTGGAAAGAGAACTTTTCAACACATATACGCAGGGACGAATTAAGCAATAACTGGCGACATTGGTGTGGTATATTAAGATTTAGCCACGGTTGGTTTGGTTTAATCATGAGGGTGAAGCCCGAGTGATTAAATAAAGCCAACCATGGGTAAATCTTAATATACCACACCACAGAGTCGGTTATTGCTATTATACAATGGCATTATTTATGAAAAAAATACTTACTTTTCTTAAATAATGTCTTTGTATACAGCGCCGTGCTGTCTTTCCATGGCTGGTAATATCCTGGTGCCTTTATTTGATGTACTGCATATGCGTATGGGACTTGAATTCGCACGCATACCCAGTGCATTGGTGCTTTGGAAAGAAAGCAACAGAGAAAAGAAGGTCTCCGTTGCTACATTTTTGTTTTGTTTTTTTTTTTTTTTAATTAAAAAAAAAAAGTTTCAGGCAGTTTAGGGGTAGGAGAAAGACAGGATGGAGGAAATACAAAGAAAATCAGGTGTGTGTGTGTTTAGTTTTAAATAATGTACCTGATTTTTATAGTATTTCCATCATCCTGTCTTTCTCATATGCCTGGAGTCTGGATTACAGATTTTTTTTTTATTTTTGTTAAAAAAAAAAAAAAAAAAGTAACCATGATATGGAAACAATGCACCATGGAAATATCAGCAAACCAAGTCTCATTTATTCAAACTTATTGAGTGCTTTTGTCCTTCCACACCAGGGACTTCATCAGAATATAAAACCTTACCTTCTAACCCTTTAAATACTACAATATCAATATTAAGTCATGATGATGTAAATTTGGTGTGTGAGTTTATGGCCTTAATTTTGAAAAAATAATTATATTTTCTTTGAAGGACAATATTTTTGAACAATTGAAAGGTATGGCAATGGGGCCAGCTTGTGCCCCCATATATGCCAATATTGTATTGCTATGATGGGAATTGCGTTATATGTTTAAGAGTGAATTTTGGGTTAATATTGTAAGATACATTTGATTTTTGGATGGCATCTTTATTTTATGGAGAGATACCAAAGATAAGATACCGGAGTTCATCAAATATTTAAATAATACTACTAATTTTTTACAATTTACTTTTAAATGTGATAGTGTACTTATCAATTACTTGGCTGCAACTATTTCACACTCAAAGAATGGATTTAAATCTAACATTTTCTTGCAAAAATACACATTGTAATGCTTATTTATATTTCTCCAGTTGCCACCACCTGGCCCTGAAAAAAAGTTTAGTCAAGGGACAGGCCATAAGAGTGGCCCGTATGACATCAGAATTAAGAGATGTAAAAGACGAATTAATCAATTTAGGCAACATGTTTAAGGACAGAGGCATGAACAATGGGGTAGAAAGTATGTACCTTTTTAAGGGGTAGGTCTTACCTCCCAGAACAATAGCTAAGGGACTGGGCAAAACAAAAACATTGAAAAGGCATGTGTTTTACAATGCAGTTCCCTTTTGGGTAGTATTAAGGACATTATTAAAAAGAACTGGAACATTTTCAAGGTGAATTGTGATATAAAAAGATTGATGGGAGAAGGACCCACCTTCATTAATAGAGTTGGGGAAAAATGTTAAGGCACTATTACAGAAAAAGGTGAAGATTGGTAATGGACCCATTTTGGGTACAAAACCTCATGGCAGCTGTAAACAGTGCAGCTTCATAAAAAGTGAAACATTCATATTCCTGAATAATATCATGAAAAGTAAGGTTACATTGAAGAAAGGGAATTGCCTTACATCCAGGGTAAATTATTTGGCTATGCGTGAATTTTGCAAAGTACACTATGTGGGAAAAACTGAATGATCCTTGAGAAATAGAATATATGAACACAACCATGAAAGCAAAAGTAAAAAAGAGACCAATGCTTTAAAATATAGGCATTCCCTATTATGTGATGGATTTGGTAAATTTATGTTTGGGGTACTGGAAACTCATGAATGATATTGTAGTATTTAAAGGGTTAGAATGTAAGGTTTTATATTCTGATGAAGTCCGTGGTGTGGAGGGACAAAAGCACTCAATCATTTTGAATAAATGAGACTTAGTTTGCTGATATTTCCGTGGTGCATTTTTTCCATATCTTGGTTACTGGTTTATGCACTATTCCTCAGTATTTTGGTTTTATTAAAAAAAATAGGACTTACAGAATATAACAATAAAAAAAGTTTGGACGACCAGACCTTTTTTTGCTGGTATATTCTCTGCTTTATAATGGGCATGCTGGTTGGGCTGGCCAATCAGCATGCTTGTTTTAGAATATTACTGGCCAGTTGTATAATTTACAATGGAGTACCCCCAAAACTGATTAACTAATACTTGTATCTTATATAGTTCTACATATATTCAAAAGAGAAGGAAAATAGTTCTTAGAAAGCAATATTAAATACCAATCTACTGGTCCAAACTTTTGAAAAAAGGCATAAAGCATAACGTAATAATTTTCTTGTCTTCTCCAACTAATAAAATAATTTCACAATCTTCAGTAGTTGGCTCACAATTTTAAAACAGAAAAATAGTGCAACAAAAAGGAAACTTCTACCCTGAACTAGCTTTTATTAACAAGTAACTAAAGCATCCATTATGACCTGTTGAGATATAGCTTATCAAGGAATCAACTCAGTGTGAGCAACTGGTCAGAAAGTCAACCTGAAAAAAAAAAAAAAAAACGATAAAAATCAAATTTTTATTTTTTGCAGGTAGCCAAACATCCCTGTACCCTACAAACATTTATATACCAACTCTTTGGTTGCACCACTATGAAAAAGTGGGAAATTTGTGAAAACAAATTAATCAATGCCAGTGCTTACTTAGAAACTGCACTGGTAGTGACTTCCTATGGAAAACAGAGACAAGCTCAGTATCAAGTTAAACTTGATCAGACAAAGCCTCATCTAGTTTGCACTAAATGTGTTGTACAGAACCCATTAATGCAATTATTGCTATTTAAAGTTCCATGTCACTGAGACCTGACTACCGTCAAAATGATATGTTTGGAAGCTGAAAAACATAACAATTTTCACTCTAATTTTCACTGAAACTTTGATATTAAAATGTATAAGCACCAGAAAAATTATGTGTGATATTATAGGGTAAATCTGTACAAGGAAGCATATTTGGCTGAACCTAGTAAGTGAAATAATAAGTAAAATAAACATGAATTCTCAATTAAACTCTTTAATATAAAGAACATGAATACAAATAATGGGCTTTGATAAAAGTAATTCTCATCATTAAATATTGAAGATAAAGCTGGGAGAACATGTAATGATTAGAAATAAAAAATAATCAAGCACTTTACATTTTCTATTTTCCTTCTGTACTTTTTTGCTATGTCAGTCTATGAAATAAATAATTCCTAGTATTTTAGTTTCAACATTATTCACATAAACATCTGAATCTTCTGTCTCCTTTAGCACTACTTTACAATTATACTAACGTTATGTTTCTCTATACTTGTTACCTCTAATAACTGTAATCTGCAGACTAGTCCATAGTTGTTTAAGTGATCCCCATTGTCGTAGCACTGGTGGTGGTTGTAAATGGGTTCCACTGACATATATGTTTAAGTGTAATAAAGAATCAAAATATCAGCATATTTTTATCTGTCTCATGGATGTGTATCCTAAAAAGAAATGCATCTCAAGTAAAAAAGGTTTGAGTTTCCAAGATGTACTTATAGACTAACCTCTGACCATAATTTCTTAATTTACAACACAACCAAAACATTTGCTTCCAGCATTCAATTGAACCTTATTAGTACCATTAGCAAAATGAAAAGCTTGTTGGGAATATTTGATAACCTTTCTAGAGTGAACAAAAATGGTGCACTGAAAAAAAAAATAAAAATAAAAACTTCCACCAGCAACTTCTTTTAGCAGCTTCCTTTAGACCAAATTCCAATTCCTGTTTCTAGGATTCTCAGAAACTAGGTGATCTGGATGGGATTAGTGCTTTCAGTCCTACATCCAGTTTAGATAATAAGCCATTATTTTGTTCAAGCCCTTCAAAACTTTCTGCTGAAGATATTAATGAACTTTGTCTGGAGCATTGGTCCCAGCCTTGTGTTTCTGGTAGTTGCTTGATTTGCAAATATTTATAGAAATCTTTCTTTTTCTCTTTTTAACACCTTGATTGAATTACCACTTAAGACATAGACAAACATGCATTTATACATAAGAAAACAAACCATATTAATATATTCCCAGTTGCAAATATTGCACAACACTTATATTCTTTTATTTAATTATCAGCCCAGCATTACATAAGTTCATCAATTCCTGCCTTCTCCTTAAACCTCAATACTCCTCTTCTAAAACATTATTCTGCATGTATTGTTCACACAATTTCTATTTTTGTTCTGTGGAATATGCCCCTACCCTCTTTTAAAGATCTCGCTTCTAGTTCTTTTATCTCTGTTACACTATTCAGTACTTCAAATACAGTTTGTTTAGACCTTGATTTCTATTTTTTAGTAATATCCATTTGGCAGCCACCAGAATTAAGCTTAACAAAGCTTTACTATGTTTAAGCAATTCAGATCCTGTATCACAGTTCAAAACACATTTCCTTAACTATACCCATTTGCTCACCCAGTATTTCTGACAGAGTACTCTGTAGGGAATTTTTAAAGTCTGCCAACTCATTACACCTCCAAAACATGTTCACAGTTACCTCTTTCTTCCTTATCACACCTCCAACATTTGCTATCTACCTGGAGAAAAATTCTTTATAGTCTGCTTGGAGTAAAATAATACATATGCAAACACTTCCAAGCAAAAGTCCTAAATCTTCTGGACTTTCTTGCATATTTCTCTCTTCCTAATCTTTTCCACCTTCCTCTGCTTCATTCCTATAGTTATTGTGCAATATTTTATATGCCCTATGCTTGATAATTATCCCTTTTTCAACAGTAACTTCTGCTCTGGAGTCAGTGAAAAACTCTGCCAGAGCAGGTGTTTCACTTAGGATCTCCTTGTCTCTTTTTCTTTCCCTCACTCTGATATCAATCCCTGGTAGGGAAGGCAGTCTCAAGCCTGCAGTCTGAATGTCTTTTTGGCCTCTTCCCATTCTATTACCTTCCTTCTCTAGTTATTTGCTCCAAGTACTTCTGCTCCTTTGCCAATTTTCTCCAGTAAATTCCAGCCCCCTCTTTCTTATTCTATGTAGCCCTAATTGCAATCATCCCTGTAATGTCTCATTTCTCTATTCTCATGTTGGCTTAGTTCTTAGGATACTTTGTGTATACAATATTCTGTATGGCTGTTGTTATTCTTCTTAACAATCTGCATCCAAAATCTCACTCTTCCCTTACTTCTTAAATTTCCCTCTGCTTCATCATTATCCCTTTCCACTTTGAATTATAATGTTCTGCTTGTGTTATATATATGAACCTTATCTGTGTAGTTCTAAAATATCCCTTCAGATCAGGCAGTCCTAAAGCACCTTGTTTTATTGGAAGGAGCATCTTATCCCATTTGACCCTTGACCTTTTCCCATCCCAGATAACATCATTCAACTCTTTATTAATTACTGTCTACAATGTCTCCTCTGGTTAATAAAAATATACCTGACCTATATTTAAAAGTAAAAGGACTAAAAACATTTTCACTGCTTGTATCTTACTGTTGTTGTTGTGTCTTTCGGCTTTTCCTGGTTAGGGGTTGCCACAGCGGAACTCCGGTCCGCTAATGATTGATAGTTGATTTTTACGTGCCGAGTTACCAGCCCTGACACACACAACCTTCAACGAAGGTACGCCCATTCACGCATGTCTCCACACAGAAGACGCTCTAGCTGAGAATCGAACCTGACAGTGTCTTACTGTGAGGTGACAACGCTACCGCAGTTTATCTTGCTGCCCATATCCAAAAACAAAGGGCTTACAGTTTCTCAAAGTTTTGTATTATCTTTTCTTTAGTCTCTTCCCACCTATCCTTAGCTGCTATAACAGAATTCTTTTTAATCTATACTCCTAAATACCTTATTCTATCATGTTCCCATAAATATGAGTATAGCTGAATCAATTAAAGTGTGGGTACAAAGTTTAAAGCTATAGCCTTTGTTTTATTTTCATTAATTTTATGCCATGTAAAGACTTGAAACTGTCTCAAAGTGTTCCACAACACCAAGATGCCATTGTCTGGTTTTATCGAGTACAAATCAAGTACAAAATGATATTGTCTGCAAATAAAGACAATTTTTCTTGATAACCATACCAATTATATAATTGAATTTCTGTGCCCCTTATTTTCTTTGCCAATGGTTCTAAATATAACATATATAACAAAAAAGAAAGAAGACAACCCTTCCTGGTTCCTTTTTTCAGACACAACTTATCAGAGTAGAGCCCTCCCACTTTAATTTTTGTGACCATTCCCTCATGTATCCTTCCATATAACATTATTATTGTACCAGACAGTGAATCAGGACCCACCAACAACAATGACATTTTCTTACTTTTGCTTCCCTCTGGATCATCATTGTTCTCTTAATGTTTTCAAATGTTTGCCTCCTCTCCACAAAACCACATTGGTCCATATCTATCAATTTTGGCATCACCTTTGCAATTCTTTTAGCAATTATGGACATAAACACGTTATAATCGTGGTTTAAAATTAAGATGAGCCAAAATGAAGCTGGATAAGATGAGTCTTTACTGTCTTTATGTATTACAGCCACCACAGCTTTCTTTCAGGATGTTGGTACTTCCCCTCCTTTTAAAATACCGTTAAGCAAAATTTTCCAGATCTTTATCACTGTCTTCCCTGCTGGCTTCCAGACTTACACAGAAATACCATCTATTCCTGAAGGCTTTGCTGCAGATTGATTTTATGTGACAGTTTGTATCTAATCTCTCCACCTTAGCATACTTATGTTTTCCATAATTATTCCCATTTGTGCTGTTTTTGGATTTCCACTTTTCTCTGGTTTATACAAGTTTTCATAAAATTTCTGAAATATCTCTAATACCACTACATGATCTCTGGTTATTTTTCTTGTTGTAGTCTCTTTAAGTTTGACAACAACCCTTTCTACTTTCTGTTGTCTTAGTGGTTGTGCCAAAAGTTTTTTTTTTTGTGTTCTGGAGTTATTATTAAAAAAAAAAAACAGTTGCTTAACAGCAATATTTCTAAGTTCATGCATATTATCCAGATACTTCCTTATTTTTCACTTTAGCACTGTGGAGCTATGCCTCTGTTCTGCAATATTTTAAACTTTGTCATCTCTTCTAAATAATTCTTGTTGATTCTTAACCATATCTGTTTTTCTTTTATTTCTTCCTTATTTTTAAACTCCACTTTTATTTTACCCCACTCACTAGCTATAACATCTGAAGAAATTTCTATCTTCCACTACCCATTCCTTAAATTGCTCTTTTTTTAAAAGATGGGGGGGGGGGCACCACTGTCTCATTTTTACTTCATTACTCTGCATTTTTATCTCAGTTGTTATTGATGCATGATCTGAAATTGTTTTTGTATGTGTGTTAAAGTTTTCAATTAAATGCACACATTCTTGTGAAATATAATTTCTGCCTAGTCTACTGTACCTTGGAGAATAATATGTAAGTTCTCTCCAAGTACCTACTACTGAATTCATGTCTTTCATATGAAATATTTTCATAACTTTCTTCAGAAATCTATACTCTTTTGTTATATTTTCCCTTCTAGTTCCCCAAATACATTCTCACTTTTCCAAATGAAGTTCCAGTCTTCCCCAATAAGTAATATTCCCTACTGAAAGCTGATTATTTCTCCCCACATTTTCTTAAGCTCCATAATAAAAGTTTTAGATGGAATATAAATACATGCCAGCATAATCCTCCTCCCTTGCCAGAAGCCTGTTACTACCACAAATCTACCATTATTGTCTATTTTTTCTCTTCTATCACTATTGGAACTCCTATAGCTAATAGTATAAATGCTCCCCTCTCCCTAACATTCTGCTGAATATCCATCCTAAAATCCTTTCTTTATCAAATTCACATGCTCATTTATTTCCAAATGTGTTTCTTGTAGCATTGCTATTTGCACTTTGTATTTCTTAATATAATTCAATACTCTTTCCTTTTTATCTATACCTGTGATGCCTTTCTCATTCCAAAATAATATAGATTGTGTAACCACCTATTATATATGTCAAGTTTTTTAAGTGTCTATTTCCAGCATTTGTTCTACGTGCACCCACTAATGTTTGGCAGGTTGAGACATTATACAGTTGTTTTTTATCATCTCCATTTGAAATGTATGAAACATTCTACAAGACTTTTTATTTTAATGAAAACCCGCAAACAAACAACCAAACACCCCCCAGAATACCCCCATAACATTTTAACTTAAAGAAAGCACCCAAAATTCTGAACATCTTCAAATAATGAAGTTTAGCCCTCCTAATAGAAACAATTGTCTGAAATTGACAGTCACACCCATAGGCATTATCTAACCAAATAATAAGGTTATCCATGCTAAAGCATGTTACAGCCTGTGGTTCCACTTACACTAACTGCTGTTTGTTCTTGTCTTTATTTCCCTCCCAGATATGAAAAGCAGCAGAAACATTCTGGTACTTTGAACTATTAGCCAGCTATTCATATTTAAATTATATTTACATATTATATAATAACTATTTAGTATAACCGATTCTTTCAAGCATTTGAACTAGAACAGCATGTCATATCTTTTAAGCCGAAAGTTGTAGTTAAGTTTGAACCTTCAAAACATCCAGGAGTAAGTGACATAGTTATATTAGTTATCTGTAGACAAAATGTCTAATATTTGAAAATCATGTGTATAAATATATGGGGGATTCAATAAACCCTATATGGCAGCAGTGAGTTTTAGATTCAGTAAGCACCATGTAGATGTGCGCACCCTTGCGCAAACAAGGTAAATACTCTGGCATGCTAATTACAACATAAGCAGCTGAACTGCATGCTATAAACCAACCATATAAACTCCATGATGTTTTTTCCTGCAAATTCCAAAATGTTTGGAATACAGCCACGGATAGGAGTCTATACGGACAGAATGTTAGGGGCTGCTGATGCTTTATGTATAGTCATCCCTTTTGGAAAAAACAAAGTACCCACAAATTATCACATAGACAGCAACCCACTGAGTACGGAAAAAGCAATCAGAGACCTAGGGACCCAAGTAGACAGTGACCTCTCATTTGACACCCACGTTGCCAAAGTGGTTAGAAAAACATTCTACCTTGCACACCTCATCATGAAGGGTTTCACATCCAGATCCAAGGATGTCATTGTACCCCTATATTCCTCCCTCATCAGACCCATGATTGAGTACAATGCCCCATTTGGTATGTACCTCACCCGGCACTCGCAACAGCTGGAGAGACCACAAAAGTACCTCACCAAAAGGATCAAGGGTCTACAACATATGTCTTATTCTGCCAGACTAAAGAAACTTCAGCTCTATTCAGTAGCATACCGCCTGCTCAGAGGTGATCTCTGCCTGACGTACAAGGCCATGTCCAATCAGGATCTGATGGACATGCTCCACCTCAAAAAATCCAAATCCATCAGGACCACGAGAGCTAAAGACTTAAACCTCGGCACAAGTATGAATAGGACATGCTGGAGGGATAGATTCATAACCCAGAGGCTTCCCATGCTTTGGAACAGGATCCAAGTTCATATTAGGCAGAGCCCCTCACTGACTCTCTTCAAGAGAAATCTTGATGAGTGGATGGGAGATCGTAAGTTTACCCCAGGGGTCACATCTGTGTCACTGCTAGACAGGGGCACAGTAAACTAATTATATTATATAAGGGGACCTTCACTGTGTTACTACTAGACAGAGGCACAGTATTCTAGAGTTATTCTGTACATTTTTGTACCATTTCATGGGGTGGCAAAAGCCACATCACTATGGCTAGGCTTACAAATGCCCCAGGGCAGATAGCCTAGTACTATACTATGAAACTATGAAACTATGTGCTACAGGCTGAAGACAATGCTAAGAATCAGAAGAGCTTTCAGGCCTTGTTTAACCTTTACCAATCTACATGACATGAAAATTGTAGAGTGCTACAGGGTGGATAGGGACACACTATAGGAGCTCTGTGACCTCTGCTGACCTCAACTCAGAGCCAGAGCCAACCCCATAGTTCTTAGAAGAGGGACAGAAATATGGAGGAGTTCTACAGTGTAGCACACTACCTTGAAGTACTGGGTGCCATAGTTTGCACAAATATAGAACTTAAGGCACCAACCGGAGAACAGGTAGGCTATATATAAACAGGAAGTGCTATCATTCTATCAACTGCCAAGTCATGTGTAATACCAAGGGAATCATCTTGAATGTGTGTGCTGGCAGCCCTGGCAGTTACCACAGAGCCAACCCCATAGTTCTTAGAAGAGGGACAGAAATATGGAGGAGTTCTACAGTGTAGCACACTACCCTGAAGTACTGGGTACCATAGTTTGCACACATATAGAACTTAAGGCACCAACCGGAGAACAGGTAGGCTATATATAAACAGGAAGTGCTATCATTCTATCAACTGCCAAGTCATGTGTAATACTAAGGGAATCATCTTGAATGTGTGTGCTGGCAGCCCTGGCAGTTACCACAACTCACATATCTGACACACCTTCCAACTGTACCAAACATTTGCTAGAGGGGATATCTCACAAGATCATTTATTGGGGGATACAGGCTATGTACTGCAACCATGGCTGATGAAACCCATCAGAAATGCACACACCCCCATGGAAGAACACCATAAAGAGGCACACACTCAAACCAGAAATATCATAGAGCATGTGTCTGGGTTGCTGAAGTCATGGTTCAGGTGCCTAGATACATCTGGCGGATCCTTGCAGTACAATCCATGGACATGTGCAGAAATATTCGTAGTATGTGCCATGCTATGCAACATCATCCTGAGGAAACAGCTTCAGCATGATCAGCGTGGGGAAGGGGCACACATCACACCACTAATGCTGATGTCACCACAGCCACAGACAGATGAAGAATCATAGGAGAACCACCAGCTGCTGTGGGTATAGGCAGACATAAGCATTCTCAGTATGCCCTTGCATTGACTAAGATACAGCACATAGCACACTCACACACCGCCTGGGGCTTAAAACCTTCCTCCTACACACTTACATATAGTAACATTGATGCCAGGCAACTCACACAACCTTTACCTCCTCATGTATTGACTGTGTGCTGCTTGCATCAGACAGGGTCAGCCTTAACTCAACTGTGTCCACTGCTGCATTTGCAAGGTAAGTGTTGAACCTGGAGTGTATTGTGTAATAATATGAATGAGTGGCATATTATTGTATTTCACTAATTTGTACTGTAAGCAAGTAAAAGTTGGGAGATTGTTACAGACATTATCTTAACATGAGACAGCAGAGACTTGTGAGACTTATATGTGTTCATTATTAAGTAGTAGACCTCGGGCATCAAAGATTCTCACAGTCATACCCCTCAAAAGTAGTGATGGTCACTGCATGGACTCAGTTTAGCACCATATATTTGTACTGGAAAATCATTAAAGAGAGAAGTTAGAAAGTAATGATACACATTGCAGTTTCTAACTTCACAACCCTCAAAATATCATTCACAATAAAGCTGGGAAATTTTGATGCTACCAACTGAGTAGCTTTCCAAGGTTAATATAATGTAAGTCAAATGTAAAATTACCAGTTCAACACCACAAATGTAGATATGCTAAGCAGTTTAAGTCAGCAATGCATTCTGAGCATCAGACACAAAGCTTATATATCCCTGAGTCCAAAATATAGAAAACAGGGATATGGCAGAGTTATCATCACTTGCACAGGGTGTTATGGTGGTGGTCATTGTGGGGGGCAGAGGCCTAGGCTGACACAAAAGGTTGGTAATTGTGTGTGAGTAAGAAAGAGAAGCAGGCAGACATTTGCATAAACCAATAAATGACCAGTGAGACAAAATGAGTTTTAAGCTGCATGGTTGAACCATGTAACTATTGTGTGTGTGTTTCTAGAGGTCATAAAGGTGAAATTGGTGTGTGAGTGTATGTATGAACACAACTAAGCTCCGTGATGACTCTACATCTTGGTATGTTGGACAGGTGTGAGCCGTGCATGGTAGAGGTGGTAGTGAATCATTGTCATCCCCGGCCACAAGAGCTAGCTCTACCAGGAGTTGCACTGGCATATCCACACACATAGGTAAATGCACTGTTGCTACCTGACTATGACTGATGTCTGCTGGATCAATTTCCTTCACGGGGATGCCCAGAACCATGACCCAATGGCCTGCCACATCTGGATGTGGACAGCACACCCATTGACGGAGCAGTGGAAGTACTGCCAATATGGGAGCATGATTGGGCATGGCCACGTTGGGTTACAGCAGATGATGTGGCTGTCCTATGCCCATGAGGATGCCATTCCCCTCTCAGCAGATGCTCCATCACAGACATCGCTTGTTCTAGCATGTCATTCAACATTGAATTGGTGACATGGTGGAGGTGGTCACGCATGTCAGCCTGTGCCATATCTATAACCTTGAGCTTTTGTCTGGAGCACCTATGGGAATGTGCCTGTGCCTCCATGATGGCCCTAAGCATACATTGTGTGGCATGGGAAGAGACACCTGCACCAGATGAAGGAGGGACAGCAGGCCCCCTCTGAGCACACCTATCAACCCTCCTGCATGGGACCTCACCCACACTTTGGCTATGGCCAGAGTCAACAGGCACTGAAGCTGCAGTAGCCACACTTCCCTGATCAATGACCTTGCCCTCCATCTGTCCAATATCTGAGGGCTCACTGGAATGGGTAGGCATAGGCCTACTAGGTATGTCCAATGTTATTGCAGGGGATGGCTGTAGGTCAACTTCAGTGGCAGATTCAACCTCTGCACCCCATGACTGTGCCTCTGTTTGGCCACCATCATCATCAGAGTCTACTGATACACTGACATCGGTGACAGAGGGCTCATATTTCCACTGACATGATCACGTGAAAAACAACAAACACTGGAAAAAATAAATACCTACACTAATGTAGTCCAATATATGCTAACAAACTAACAGTGCTGCCACTATTACAGACAGTACAGAATCCAGACAACAGGCCTGACATCAACATCACACACTAAAATATTTCTTTAAATTGAGTAGCAGTACTGACATAAAAATGTTTGGCTTACCATCTGCAGGTGATATTCCCCTCTACAAGCCAGATGGTCCTGGAAGAAGTTAAGCAAAAGGTAAGGGAAACATCATCACATTTAGCAGTAATACAGGGGATAATGCTTTTACCCCTTTATATATCCATTAATTATACTTTCAACAAGAATGTGGCTGACAACTCCAACCTAAGCTAATAACTGTATTGATCTTCAATCTCCACTCCAAAGAAAATTCATATGACACAAAAGTAAAGTATTGATTTCAATTGTTTTAATATACAACAGTATTCAGTTGTTGAGATACCAAAGTCTACCCAGAAGATCCTCCTGAGATGTGCTTACTGTCTCTGAAACTGTTGTTCCGACATCCAGTACATACTGTACTGCACTCTCCCATGAGCTGTCTGAATCCCTGATATTGGCCAGGAACTATTCATTGGGTGTTAGTGGAGGTTTCCTTCCCAGCCATCCCCTGGTAACCATCTGATCACTGCCCACCACAGCTGCTGTTCTCAGTGCAGATATGATCATGTTAGTGGCCTTGTGGCACACCTGCTTATATGTCCTGCTGTGGCCACCCATGGCATTCACATCATCAAGCATCTGTCAGCAAATTTGCATCCTGCATGCCATATCTCCTCATCTGCTTTTCAGCAGAAAAGCACCCTGTTGCATAAAAGCATCCACTATCACCTGGTTCTCAGCATCGTTGAAGGGGGTCTCCAAGGATTGACATGCCTGGGTGGCATAATCCTAGGTGCCCTAAAAGACAACAGAAGGATAATACAGATAAGTATCACATAATTACAAAATAACTGTTTCCAGATAAAACAGAAAAGGTAGACACTCAGTATTACCCACTGGAGAAATATAAAACAGTCTAGAGATGTGAAATACGAACAACAGGCAGGATGCAAAATAATGAAAGTAACAATAGCAACATATCCTTGTTTGTGCCATAACAGTAACTCACCTTTTCTCCACCCCTAAAACAACAGCCTATCCTTGTTTGTGCCATAACAGTAACTCACCTTTTCTCCACCCCTAAAACAACAGCCTATCCTTGTTTGTGCCATAACAGTAACTCACCTTTTCTCCACCCCTAAAACAACAGCCTATCCTTGTTTGTGCCATAACAGTAACTCACCTTTTCTCCACCCCTAAAACAACAGCCTATCCTTGTTTGTGCCATAACAGTAACTCACCTTTTCTCCACCCCTAAAACAACAGCCTATCCTTGTTTGTGTTGTAACAGTAACTCACCTTTTCTCCACCCCTAAAACAACAGCCTATCCTTGTTTGTGCCATAACAGTAACTCACCTTTGCTCCCCCCAAAATAACAGTCTATCCTTCTTTGTGTTGTAACAGTAACTCACCTTTTCTCCACCCCTAAAACAACAGCCTATCCTTGTTTGTGCCATAACAGTAACTCACCTTTGCTCCCCCAAAAATAACAGTCTATCCCTCTTTGTGTTGTAACAGTAACTCACCTTTGCTGCCCCCCAAAAAAACAGTCTATTGTTGTTTGAGGCATAACAGCAAGTCAGCTTTTCTCCCACTAAAAAGAACAGGCAAATGACATAGTTTGCTAACAGACCATCTCTGAAATGCTAAAAGTGCTAGCAAAGGAACTGTTGCTGAAACATTTGTACTTATTTAACATAGAGCATTCCATTTTCACATACTGGCAATCGTGTATACCTGTGAAATGGCTTGGCAAACATGTCAGTGCAATTAGTACACTTGTAACTAATGCAAACAGATAAAATTGTAAAAGCCTTTGCTTCAGATTTTTCTTAAATACATTCGAGTTTATGCAGTATGTACCTAACAAAATGCAAGCATACCTTCACAAGTTCAGTAATTCTCTGTACAGATATATCCTGAAGAAATAGCTTATGTACAGTCTTCCCAACATAAACAAGACTCTACACCATCAATTTGCCTAGTTACATGGTTGCCTTTTTAGATGGTACAGATTTGGGGCTAACACTGTAAAGATATAAATGAGGTGTGAACTCATTAGAACTGCTGTATCCCAAATACTTGGACCTGTGTAGGAGATGTAAACATAGTGTAGGCACTCCCCTCAGTGTTTGTTGTTAATGGATTACAACTGTGACTGATTACTGGTTGGGAGAAGGAAAACACAACAGCACTATAGGCTGCCATACTTCCACTAGGTGTATCAGGTTAGATCTACAAAGTGTTAGTTGTAAGGTTGGAAATGTAAGCAAGCAGCACACATTTCACAGGTTGTGTTTCTTAACCTGCCCTTCATTTGTTGGCAACTGCATATGATATTATTTCCAGTTAATATCCTCACACATTTTAAGGCCAATGATATAGAATGGCTTACACACTGCATGTCTCAGAGTAATGGTCAGATAACTGAAGAATGACCAAGAAACACAGAAAGGTAAGACAGAGCTGTATACTTACAAGCAATAATTGTAACAGATTGTGTGATCACTAAGTGCACTACATCCAAAAATAATACGTGCACAAATAACAGTTATATGGTTTCATTTAACTGTAGATGAAGGTGCAGTTGGTTGTGTGAAGAATGAGTTAATTTATTTGCTGCAAAGTTGTTTGTGTGGCAAAGAGGGATAAGGCACCCATCCTGTGTTCTGAAGGGGCATTGGAATGTAAGTTCACATCCAGATCTATGTAGACATATCTCATGTGAGCCATCATTTTCTTGTGTGTATGTCATACATTGATTTTCCTCATTTCAACTACTTGCCTCTTTTTTTTGCTTTTTCCTTTAATGTCTTTGTCGAATTTTGTGCTAGTATTTGGGTGATGTGGCTCATAGTGCAACCACAGGAGTGGAGGAAAGAAATGAATGGTGGATTTAGCTGTGCTTACCTCATTTGCAAAAAGTGCAGCAGTGTGTAAACTGGACAACTGCACAACCTAGGAAGTAGATAGGACCCAGACAGCCAAAAACAGAAACCAAATTCATTCAATTAATGTTATTGGGCATTGCTCAAACACACTAAGTGGTGTTGCACAGTGGTTAACAGTGAGACCTTAAGACTGATTAGTAAAATAGGTAGTGTCATATAACAAGTCCTGTGGCAGCAGGTGTAAGTGTAGGGATGGGGTACAGGTGGTCCTAGTTTCTAGTACTGGGTGTGCAACCTTTTTTTTTTACTGTTGTGACATTGCAGTTTATAGCAATGAACTGAAAAATAGACAAGTAGGACTGCCATGCACATGGCCCTGGGTTCTGATACAGGATATTCCATCCACTTTTACTATTGTTCCACTTCCCATTATAGTCACTCCACTTATAACACTTGAGATAGTGGAGCTGATATTAATTATATGTATGAGGGATGAGACACTAGTATTGTGTCAGTTATTTATTTATTTATTTATCTATGTATTATCACATTTATTATGAGATGTATGACTGTGGGTATACTGTGTACTGGACTGGCATAGCCTTCACATTTGCCTAAGACACATACACAACTTCCTGTACATCTAATAAACTTGCAATTGCAGTTGCAATTATGTAATGCATTACTGCTTGGCACTTCTGCTCTTTGATTACCATCATGTAAACACATTGCTTTGGGGTGCACATGGTGAGCAGTGGCAAACAGGTGCGGTTACCCTCATGGAATGCCACTTAGCACTGCTGCACTATGCCAACACACAGCAATACATCTTGTATAAGTAATTCATGCCATTACATTATCATGCTATAATGAAAAGTATTTAAAAGTATTAGATACTCCTGTATTCAAACCCAGTACCGTCTGGCCTCAAAAAAGAATGTATCAATGTATTAACATATGCTGCCACAGAGTCAGCTAAGCAGCAGGTGTATTTCATAGACTCTCAGACTTTCGCAATGTGGCTCACATTTGTGCACTGCTTAGCTACATGCAAATGTGTATCACACATGAGCATGCACTTTGCTGACTGTTACGCAAATCTGCTGATCACTGAGCTATGGAAATGTACAGATTATACTGTATTACTGCTGTTTACTGTTCATTTCTTGTGTATGACATTACACGTGGAAACATTACAGACTGAGGGCCCTATGTAACAATATGTCACACATTTACAATACATCCATGTGTTGCCACCCCCCAACCACTGCAATCCTGGTGTCAGTACTTTTTCCACACACATATATCAACCAAAGTACAAAATATAATATTATATGTTGTGCTTTATGCAATGCACATCAATTTGGTAATATGCAGAACTACAACTATTGGCACATTCACCTAAAAAGCCTAATCTGAAAGGCTAGGGAAGGAATCAGCATGGACCATATCCACAGGGACATAGGTGACCTGCAACACACTTGACCTGACCCGTTTTGTTTTTGTCAAGGGTAGATTTTGCTTATTGAACCATGTGGACCAAATACCTGGATGAGGGATAACAGGACATACTGCCTATGTTGAGTTATCCAAGGCCTTTGACACTATCCCCCATTCATGTCTCATAGTGAAGATCTCCCATGTGTGAATTAAGCCATGGAGTAGTAGATGGATAGGAAACTGGTTACACATACTATCAAACTTGGGGACTGCACCTCCTATGAACCTATGAAGCTATGAGCCTATGCAGGCTTCCCAGTATCTTGTCTCCCACATGGCCTGCTGAGCTCATCTACTAACTAAATGAAGTGAGGTATTCAGTGAAAAAACTTCAGATGGAATGTGGAAAGTTTTGAAAGAAAAATTGTTTGAGTGCAATAACTTATGGTACCATTGTATCTATTATTCACTACATCATATAAATATTGCAAAATTCCTCAAGATTAGAGACGTACTTATTAAACCTGTCTTTAAGTGTAAGGAGAGTAGGACAAACCCAGAGTCATATAGACCCTTAAGTCTACTTTCATGTTGTGGAAAAATAATGGAACATGCCCATGTTGAAATATTTGTATGTATGTATGATTGTACATACTATAACTTCACCTACACTCTTGAAAGAGTCAGACTTGTGCTGTGCTGTGGCGCTTGCATAAAGTACTGTGTTCTGTAGTCTGTGTACTTAGGATAGGGATTCTGTTATCACTGCAGTCAACTGGGCATGGATGTGTGTCTAGACAGAAGAGCAGAAGTGGGTACCCACAGCTACTGCTCTAATTACATAGAGTGGCAGTATTTTGGTTCTTGCAGATACCTACACATCCATTTCATGCACCCCACACAACATCTTGTCTCCCACTTGGCCTGCTGATGTCATCTACTATTATTTCAACTGCACTCTTGTAAAAATCAGATTTGTGCCATGGTACTTGCATAAAGTACTGAGTTTTATAATGTGTGTACTTTGATAGGTAGGGGTTCTATGCTTACTGCAGTTAACTCGTGAGTGTGTGTGTGTGTGTGTGTGTGTGTGTGTGTGTGTGTGTGTGTGTGTGTGTGTGTAAGCTCTTGTTTGACATTACAGAGAGCCTTTTAGACCAGCATGTAGGACACTGTTATTACTATATTCTCCTCAACAGACACTGCTGATGTCATCAGCTATATCAGATTTTTGGATATGCAGTACTCTTACCAGGGCAAGGTCAGACACTGGCCTGGAAGCCAGGCAGACGTCACCTCATCTTATACTAGATAGATTACAATGACATGGCTTTTAATTCTATCCACATACATCATGTCATGGTTTGTAGGCCCTGTGTTATCTTGTTACAAAAGCCCTGTAGTCTCTCCAGCTGCTGCATGTGTCTGGTGAGGTACATGAAAAAAGAGCATTATACTCTATTACTGTTCTGATGAGGTTTGACTATGATGCTGTCATGCAGTCTAAAGATCTGAATATGATGATGTGACGTATGATGTGCACAATGTAGGCTTTCAATACCAGTGTGGACACTTGGTGGCCAAAGTTCAGAGTGCTAGCTACATGTGTTTCCAGTGCTGGAATCACTGGATATCAGCACAGCAGGACTGTTGGCTGGTTCTTTTAATGTTCTCCCTAAGGCTTTACCTGTGTCCCATTGCTGGAGACCTCTGCTGAGATTACACTCATATTCTGGCAAATTAGTTTTCACAGCTTCACATATGCACCCTACCCCGATTGTATGTCAGATCCCTGATAGATGTACTCTGCATTATTCATGTAAGGATGCTGATCTCACAAAGACATACTCCCCATTGTTATACAACCTTTTGTGACAGTCACATAATACACATTTTCACTTTGTAGTCCCTAATGTACCATGTAGATATCTGATTGGTGTTGCTGCTACAACCATCTTCCATTGACATGTCCTCACCTGCTGTACATTAGGTTGTTTTACCTGTCCTTTTTTTCTGTGTTCATTCCTACAATTCATTCCTACAGTTCATCTGTGTGTCCCTGTTCAATGCACAGACTTCTACTGAATGTTTATTTTACATGGCAGTTCATGAACCAATACATATCATTTACACAGCTTCAGTACAGACTGCCAGAAATGGGATATCACAATATTCTGCACTGTAGATATACTGTACTTTGTTTGGACCATATACTTAGCATTCATGCCTCTCCAATGTCCAGATTTTCACAGGATGTCCAGATATGTTCCTTATCAAATTTGTGGCTTTCTGTCATATCACTGGGATGATCTTAGGACTGATGTGACTCAATATTACATACATTTTAGTTTCATACTTCAAATCCTTCAGAGCATGTATCTTAACAGAACCCCATGGTTATTCCACACATTTCTCTAGGGCAAAAATGTCAACTATGTCCTTATTTTTTGGTCATTGTCCCCCCATTATGTTGGCCTTTGTCCAGATGTCTTGCAGTAAGGGATTAAGAGCTATCTGTGAATTCCTGGTGATCATTGTGGCATTCCGTGCAAAACAGCAGACCATCAGTGCACTGGTTTCAACAGGAGTGCTACCCATGTTCGTTTTCATGGTTTCCTGGCCAGCAACACTTTTGCCAGAGACAAAACCTTACGTAAACGCAGTGCACTGCATGAATATGCATTGTGTGATGCTGCTCTCTGCACATCACCACGCACAGTTTTAACTCCATGTAGGCTTTGCGCAAAGCCTACACAGAGTTTATTGAATCCTGGGGAATGTCTTGTTGAGGCATTTTATATACTTCTAGAATAACTGTGTCTTAGCGTTAAGTTTATTGGCTTTCACGTCCTTGATTCATTTCTTTATTTCAATCTAAGATGTGGTTTTATTAATATTTTGATGTTTCATTTAGTTACTTTAAATGTTATGTTTTTACTTAGAAAAGGATTCTAATCATATTTCATGTATTATGTCAAAACCAATTTTGTGACATAGAGAAATAAAGCCCTAACTATGAATCAGGTGATTTGGGTTCAAATAGTAGCTTGGGTATCTGAAGAAAAGCAGAGAGAAAGATAGCCATGCCTATCTTGTGGGGGGGGGGGGGGCACACAACCTCACTATCCTTGTGATGGATCCCTGATGGGGACTGGGGATACATGAAGGGGCATTTCTGTACATAGAAATAGATGGGGAGGCACTGGCTGAGTCATTGTGGAGGTGGAACAATATGATGCACATCCCTGTTGCATGTCCTCTTATAGAAATTGCAGGCATACACACATGGGTAATTGGGAAGTTATGGCATAAATAAGAACTCCCTCTGGCAGCAATATGACACTCAGCCAGGATGTCTTGATCTCCTCTCCTGCTCTGAGCATGTCTTGGTCTATGTCCAAGGGTAAGAAAGGGTTCCCAATGGACAAAGTGAGACACAGTTGGCAGCCAATGGTCAGTGCTGCAGGGCAGGAAAAAAGAGACAATCTTATTTAAATCATCATAATATTTTTGAATGCAGTAAGAATGCCTTCTGTATTTGTTAACTCGTTATTTCTACCAGGGGTATTGATGCCTACTACATGACTATTTTTGGACATAGGCTTATATCTAATAGCTAACCTATGTGGATCAGTAAGTGTGACAAAATAAGAGTACAGATTAATTTTTCATTTGTGATTTTTACCTTGTGATTTGGTATCATTGGGCAATTTTTTAATTAATTTCACTGAACTGATATGTTTGTTTTACCCATCTGTACTTTTAACTTAGCTTTATTTAATTTATCTATGATTTTAGTTGTTCTTTCTTCCAATGTGTTAACTTACTATGGCACCATGTGGTTATTTAACCATATAAAAAATCTTTCAATGAGTCCCTTAGAATTGCATCACCAAAGTCACCATTATTGTTAATAAAACTATAATTTTAGATTTGCTTCATTAGCAACTCCTGAACTCCATTAAGTATGGTCATATATGAAGGCATTCTGTTAATAATAAGGAATTTTATGTGAGATATTGTTAACTGAAAGCTAAAAGTATTATGGTCAAAAAATGATATACAAGCATTTTAACTAAATCCAATTTGGAGCTCAAGGCGTCAAAAACATAAATTCTGTCTGTTCATATCTGAATCTCAAATGCAAAAGAAGAGTGTGTATAGTATAATTAATTAGAGTCAGCCAATTTTTACATATTTACAACTCATTACATTAGTACAATTTCTAATATCTTTAGCTGAAGCAGAAATTCTCAAATTTCCGTTGGCACTGATGCCATTTTTGATTAAAAGACAGTTGATTGGACTGCCTTTTAGATAATTTATCAATGTTTCTAAATATTTTTAACAAATTTCACAAGTCTTGGTATCCAATACATGTTGACTAATGTTATAAGTCTCTTTTAATATTGACTTGGATACATTAAAACCCTGCTTTTGTTATTAATTTATGAGAATAATATCTTAGCCATAATTGCTGTCTTTCTGCAAGGAATACCAGTATCTCTTCTCTTTAAAATAATAATTTACAAGAACTGAAAATTCCTTAAAGATGAACCTATGTACATCACATGGCAAAAGGAGTGTTTCTTGTAAAAAGATAACCTTGGGTTTCTTTAAGATATTTAAATGTACTTCCTTTTCATGTCTGGTGTTGGGTGCATTAATGTTTACTGAAATTATATTTAAAACAGACATCTGTTACTGAGAAAATAAAATCACTTGTGCACTCTGGGATAATATATGATAACTTTCTGTTGTTAATGGCAGTATATGATAATTTTCTGTTGTTAATGGCTGTACAATTACATATACAACTGTGTAAAAATAGAAACCACTCATTTTTTTAATTTAGTCATCTCAAGAAGAAGAAAATTATAAATGAAACAAGATATAAAATAAGATTTGTGACTCCTATCATGGAAAGCTATATTTTAGTCTGAATAAAAACAATCTCAAGAGACTGCCAAATACTAAACTTAGCCTATTTATCTATGGCATTTGCAACAGCAGAAAGCTAATGTAAAAACTTTATTTTACTTAGATGTTTATTTCTAAACCTAAGTGAAGTGTAAATTAACTACCTAGTTGTGATTAAAGATAACAAATTCACTTGCATATGAACATAGTAGTATTGCTTTGAAACAAATAAATTAGGTAAGAAACAGAAAGAAAGGAGTCTTGGGTTATTATAATTTTTGACCACTGTTCATGAGAGAGCCATGAGGGAGAATGGAGATTTTATAACATATTTTATGAACTATTTTATGATTGAGACTGTCAAGCAGATGGGTAGAAGATAGCTCACATAAAGCCTGAAACAAGGCAGATGTATATCTATATATTTCCTCTAATCTATCTCAGTACATACCCCTTCCATTCATAAATGCACACATCTTTTATTCTTTCAATAAACCCTTCATTGCTTCCTCCTAATTCTTTAGCATGTTTCTTATGAAAATTATGCTTCATTGCTTGAAAATGTGATTCCTGAAATATATACATATACATTTCAGATTAAATTCTTCATTGTATTATGCAAGCACTTCCCAAATAAGTTGATTTATTTATTCTTTTTTCCTTTCTTCCTTCTTCGTTTTTCCTTCCATTCTCTTTTCTTCTTTCTTCCCCTCTTGTATTTCTCCCTTTATTCTTATTTTTTTCTTCCTCAATTTTTCTTTATTGAAAGAATGTTAATATGGGATGTCCAGAATGTTTTCCATATTCTTTTCAATCCAACATGATTTCTTATCATCCAGTTTATTTCCATACATTCATGCAAAAGTGCAATGAGGCAAAATAGATTGTAGAGTAAAAATAATAAATATTTGATCAAAGCAGAGTGCTAAGATAGGAATCCTGGCCCCAACATGGGACCTGCACTACATTCAACCATATATTTCAAAACCTGAAGGCAATAATTACTTTGTTTCTTAAGCTTCCTCTTACCTATTCACCTCCATCACAGTCAACATCTTTTCATTATCGTTTAGAGACAGCACTTCCTCATTTATTCAGAGCTTCCTTGTGCCTGGCTTGGACACCTGTGACTACAAGACCTGTATTGCTTTTTGCAAAGTTTTTGTGAGTTGTGAACATTTTTCAGGGTCATTGATTCCTGATATCGCAGAAACTATAACTTCTGTCATTTTTTACTGCACTTGAGCTCAAAACCAGTTTGTTTTACATTAAAATGGTTCTTTTTCACTCTGGTGGGAGCAGAGAGTGAAATTAAACCCATCCAAAGTAGAAACTACTGGTGAATAGCTTGTTGTGTTTTTATCTGATTGGCCTGAGGGTTTAGCTTTAGAAAAGTCTTTCATCCTGCTGGTAGAAAAGAATTATATTTTTGTGAGACCGTGCTCATTTATTTAGAGCTTCCTTGTATGTGGCTTAAACACCTGTGACTACAAGACTTGGATTGCTTCTCAAACCATTTAGACCTACAAAGCTGATGTAAATATATTTTTGCACTTGGTCTAACTGTTTTCTTAGTTTGCCAAAGTTCTCCTGAGGCTGCCAAAATATTTCTAAGTTTTGCAAAGTTTTTGTGTGTTGTGAAAATTTCTCAGGGTTAGTGAACTTACTTCCTAGGATTCCTGATATTGCAGGAATTCTGACTTCTGTCATTTGTTACTACACTTGAGCTCAAAACCAGTTTATTTTACATTAAAATGGTTAGAAAAGTCTTTCATCTTGCTGATATAAAAGGCTCATGTTTGTGTATTTTGCAAAAACGATTCACCATGCTTGCATATAAGCAAATCTCTCCAGTTTAAAATCCTGTATAGGAAATACTCTCCATAGTCTCCCACTGTTTACAGCTGCTCGAAGAGCTGCCATTTTGTGCAGAGGGTAGTACTACTACAGGTCATCTAATAGTATACCGCTAAACACTCTCACTTTGACCTTTAAGTGACTCTCTCCTACTCCTTCCCATCTAGAAATTGTTTCCTTGCCTTACATATCATAGGCTAGATGCTGACCTGCTGAATCTAGACTGCTTGGTATTACTGTTCTCTTAAACCAGCCATCTTACATTAAGACGGCCTCCCTGCAATCTTGTGGCAGAAGTGTGCAGCTCACGACCCATCAGAGTTGGGGATTGCTGAAGAAAGGCTCAATTTGGGGCTTTCCCATTGGTATTTATGTAAAAACTGTTTAAATTTGCCTGTATATAAGGCTTGCATTTGTGCAGGTTTGGTGCAATTCTCCAGAGCTGCTCAACATTTGGCAACTTTAGCCAGAGGTCTGGGGTGCATCTGCACTGAAATATAAGGCATCCACTGAAAAAAAATGAAAAATAAGTATATTTTAAGCCAGCAATGCACTTTGCTAATTGTATTTAATTGAGCTACTGCTTCATTTTTGCTGTTTGTGACTGCTTTTTACTCTGAACTTTGAAATTGTATTTCATTGCTTTATATAGCATAGGCTAGATTCAGACCTGCTGAATATAGACTGTTTGGCATCAGTGGGCTCTTAAGCCAGCCATCTTACATTAAGAAGGCCTCCCTGCATCCTTGTGACAGAAGTGTGTAACTCAGGACCCATCTGAGTTGGGGATTGCTGGGGAAAAGCTCAATTTGGTGGTTTTCCATTGGTAGTCATGTTAAAATTGTTTAAATTTGTCTGTATATAAGGCCTGCATTTGTGCGGGTTTGACTCAGTTTCCTGGAGCTGCTCAACATTTGGCAACTTTAGCAGGAGGTGTAGAGTGCATCTGCATTCAAATCCAAGGCATTCACTGAAAAAACCCTGAAAAATAAGTATATTTTGAGCCAGCACTGCACTTTAACTGTATTTAATTGAATTACTGCATTTTTGCTGTTTGTGACTGCTTTGTATGCTGCGCTTTGAAATTGTGCTTTATTGCATTATATAGCATAGGCTAGATTCATACATGCTGAATCTAGATGCTCTTATGCCAGCCAGTTAACATTAAGATGGCCTCCCTGCACCTGCGTGGCAGAAGTGTATAGCTCAAAACCCATCTGAGTTTGGAATTGTTGGAGAAAGGGTCAGTCTGGGGGTTTTCCTATTGATAGTTGTGTTAAAAACTGTTTTAATTTGCCTGTATACAAGCCTAACATTTACTCGTTGCTGCTTACCAATCAGAGGTATTTAGCAGTGTCCTGTATAGATGTAAAAGCCTGAGAACATTATTTTTCCCTATAAACCTTCCAGTAGAACCCCCCCCATGCCTCCCTGCTGAGCAAAGCGCAATTCAGCTGCAATCTAAGCAGCGTTCTCACACTTATCATCCACAACCTACTATACATCCACTGCCTTTGCTACTCAAAGTCAAACTAGCCCACTAGTCAAGCCTAAGTCCAGCTAGCCCACTTCCTTCCCAAATACCACATTCAGAAAAATCCTGTCGCAGTGGATGGGCAGTTTCCCATAATTTCTCCTGCCAGCTTGATTGCTATAGGCATCTTGAGGAAATGTAGTAATTGCGTCATGTGTACTGACAACCATTTACTCCCACAACAAACTAACACCCTATGTGAGAGGTGCAAATACACCATGGAACTGGAGTCAGTACTCTCACATAAAATCAAACTAGACATCAAACAGGTTTGTCAGCGCACACACTTCACCTGTCATGCAAACCTCACCTCTCACACAAAATAAGGTCATGGCACATTGACCCACATATGTAGAGGTAATCAGTAAAAGCCTACCAAAAGAACAGAGACCTCCCAAATGCACACCACCTACATTCACCACTGTGACACAAAGAAAATACTTTCAGCCCAGGCATAGTAACTCTTTTAGATATAGTTAGGAATATAGTAAAGATTAGTTTAGATGTTTTATTAATTTATTTGTGACTGTCCTGCAATGTTGTTTTAAATACTTCCTGTGATTTTGAACTCTGAAGTAACTGTGTTGGGCCTAATGAGTATTGTCTTGATCTTTTATTATTTATTATTAAATATATTTAAACGTATATTTGTAGCTGATATTTGTGAGACATATTTAAGCTCTTAGAGTACTTGCATATGTATTTGGTGACACTTTACAGGCCACTCCTAAATAACCTTGCAAGTCTTGGTCAGACTACCATTTGGATTAATAGTAACATTACACAGTAGGATTGGACACCCTTTGTTAAGGGCCTTAAGTAGTAGATAAGAGTGGTTGGTGGCAGTGGAAACTACCTTATAGTCTGGGCAGAAGGGGCATACCTAGTAAACCTGTGCCAGCCTTTGCCAGGAGTGTGTGTGTGTGCTTGTATATAAATCAAACCTCAAAGAATGTGTGTGTGTCAGCTACTTGGGCAGGGACACAAAGCACTGGCTGGACAGAGAGGGTGATGGAGGTTTTTGCTTGGCCACTCAGTTGAAATCTCAACCCTATAGCTGTGCCAGTGGTGAGTCTTACTGGGGATCTGGAGAAAGAGGGAGAAACCAGCCACAGACTGACTGTGGTCTCTAAGTGGTCTTAAGGGAAATTGTACTTTACTGTGTGTGTACTTGTCATCCTTCCATTGTGTACGTTCCATAGCTGTTGCCAGTGGTGAAGATTGAGGCTCCCTGATTACTGGGCCAGTGCAGGGCCATCACAACCACTAAGCAAAAAGAAACCACTACACATATCAGCACACACACATCCATGTCTCAACAAATACCCCCCTAAGGCAAAAGACATCAAATGTCTTGGTTGTAGGTGACTCCATAATGAGACACACAGATTTCCTCCTCACCAGACTGGACAAGAAGGTTACAGTGAGCTGCCTATCAGGTGCCAAAATGTGACAAATCATGCATGTATTCAAGTCATTCAACAAGGACTGTTATGACTCTGTCATAGTCCATGTTGGAGTGAATGACTTAAGACTTACCTCTCTGGAGTATATGAAGAGAGACATGATGGAATTCTCTGATTATGTGTCCCAGACAGGTATGTCCCTAGCCCTAAGCAGTATCTTATCTTCACCCAGGATAATGCCACAATATAAACAAAAAAATGATTGACTTCAGCAACTGGCTTAACTTCTGATGAGAGTCCAGGGTGATCCAGTATCTGTCAGCCATGGAAGGATATGGTAGACAGGCCTCGCTGCTTTATTAGAGATGGTCTGCTCCTGCCCCCTCTAGGCTTTTGGATACTGGCAAAGGCCCTTGCCTCCCCATAGTGCCTTTTTTAGGCAATTTCAAAACAATTTTCCAATGTAACAAAATGTATTTGAGACAAACTCAGGGTCATGCTGCTTAATGCTAGGAGTTTAAAAACAAAACTGCACTCCCTGGAAGCACTCCTCACCATGGAAGATAATTGATGTCTGTGCAGTTACCGAGACATAGTTGAATGCTGCTGAGAGCACCCTGGCTGTGCAAGGCTACCATGCCTTCCACATGTTCAAACCTCAAAATGAGTGTGAAGGAACCAAAGGTGGAAGTGTATCCATCTTCATTAAATCCAAATACATTTCAACACTGATAAAACAGCATGACTCTCTCAAACTACTCCATGTCTAATTAACTACTGGGAAAGTACCATACCACATTATTGCTAGCTACAGATCCCCCACCATGAACCAGGATAAGCACACCACCTACCATGATTTATTGGAATCCCTTACCATACAGCCCAACACTTTAGTCATGGGAGATTTCAACTATCCTTCCATAGATTAGGGGACTGACATGAGCAAAAACACACTCACCCAAAGGTTCCTTGACTTTGTTAACACAGATATTCTGGAACAGATAGTCTGCACCTCCACTAGGGGCTCTAATGTTATGGACATAGTACTCACCAACATGGTGGGTCACTGTACTTTCCCATGCGTGATGTCCTCCCTGGTTAGGCCAGACCATAAATTAGTCTCGTTTTAACTAACTACTGGAAATGACACCCTCATAGGAACAAAAGTTTTAAAAAACTTCACCAAAGTTAACTACAGCCTATGAAGTGGAGGTATAAAAAGATTCATATCACCTGCAATTGCAGACATCATTGTTCACTATGCAGAAGTGTACACAAATGCCCTGTAAAAACACTTAGGTGACTGCATAAACTCTGCTGTACCTGACTGGATTAAAACCAGGTCTTCCTGTAAAAACAAACCAATGTGGTGGGCCACAAGTATAAACAGATTATATAACAAGAGGAAGAAACTGTTGTCCAAAAGCAAGATAGATATCACTCTACAGAGAAAGAGTTTCCTCTTATGCCTAAACAAGAAAATCTGAAATCTTGTAAAGTCTTCTAAAGCAAATTATGGGACTAAAATTGCACCTCTAACCAAGGATAACCACAAAGCATTCTTTAACTACATCCAAAGTTTAAAAATGAATGCCCAGCTATGTACTGAACTAGTTGTAGATGGGATCACTCATACCAGACCAGAAGATACTGTCAACCTGCTAGCTGACAGATTAAATGCAAACTTCACCCCCCTATCCCCACCTACCATATCTACCAAAGCTATCCTAAAACTATAGTTATTACTTGCCTTCTGACAATCTATAAACTATATACTGGAACTGATGCCATCAGAGTTTATAGTCATTTAGAGAAAACTTAATCATGGTAATAGAACAACATATCTGGTCAAAGTCAGGATTTAAATCTGATTACATTTATCACAACCTTTTTCCCAACATGTTCTCATTGGTCTGCCTAGTGCCCTTAGGTCAATGGAATAAGAGGACAAAAGACTCTTTTTGGTAACATTGAAAATGTCCTCTGGTAGAGAATACCTCATGGTGTATGTTTTTTAACTGAACTGAACCTCGTATATAAATGCCACTGTGACATTGTAAACTTTCCAGAGTTCTGACTTATTTTAACCAAATATGTGCCATAATATATTTAAGGCTTTAAAATGTGTAATATTTTTGTCTTGACTAGTAACAAAATTGTTTATAATAGCTGATCTGATTTACTGATCAAAGGGGTTAGTTGTCGGTATAAAGACAATTGGGTGTTTTTAAAGATGCCTTTTTACCTTTTAGGAAGTTAATTTTAAAATGTTTCCTAAAATGACAAATAATCAAATGTAGTTATATTGCAAAACCATTCTTTCCAACTTTTAGGAATAATGTGTAAACTATTAAGTGATGCTGGGTGTAAAAGTAAGTGAATCATGCCAGCAGGCATGTGAGTAAGGGTACATATTAATTTTGAAAGAAACGCCACAATATTAAAGACAATTATCATACATATAAATAAAAGTCTAAGGTGGTTCTAAGAATGAACATCCACAAACATTACTTCTAAAAGATTCCTGAATTTCATATTCAAAGTGTCATTGTAACATCTGACATTAGGCTACTTAGATGGCTGAACACCGAACCAAGGATAAATAAATGCACCAGCAGTTGGACTCCAGGAAGCAACCAGAAAAAAGAACCAGGTAAATGAGTAAACCACGAATTTTGACCTAGGTTTCGTCTTTAATCCGACTTCATCAGAACACAACTTAATACAAGTAAGAAGACAACCTTATATACACACTTAAAAATGACATCATCACTAATCAACTGAATAATAACTTAATTGACACAATCAACATAATTGAATCAATTTAAAGGCCAGCATACATAGTAAAAGGCACAACCCCAAACCTTAAACAACATAAAAACTTTGACAAAATTAAAATTAAAAAATTAAAAATTAATTTTACCAAGTAAAACTAAAGTGCTGCATTCGAAAATGGAAAATAATCCCGAAAACACAAACCCATCTAATTATTAAGCATATACATGCTGTATTTTGGTGTATCCAATATGAGTATAAGCTGATTCACCCCAATATATTTTTTAATTTTAAAATGGGCATAATAGAAATGCAGTCATTAATGCCTGGATATTCAAATGCATTAAGTAACAACTGCCATTTCATCTCAGCTATATCTAAGTGCACATCCAGTTTTCTTCCAAATTTGTCCACCAAAATCTGCTGGACCACACAAAACTTAAAATGATGCCCACTATTAGTGTCGATATGCCTGTACAGGGCATTGGTCTTTTTCTTTAGCCTAATATCAGACTGATGTTTAATAATACGATCTCTTAATGCCCTGCAGGTCTTCCCAATGTAAAAGGCTGGACACTGTGTGCACATAGCCGCATACACAACACTTGTGCTATAACAATCAAAATGGGCACCAACCCTAACGGTGATTCCAGCTAACTTAAATACGGCACCCGTCACATTGATCAGGTGACAAACACTACATCTACTGCACTTAAAGTTACCCTTATTCCTATAAGTAACAGAATGTGTAGTGTCACTCCTTTCCAATGATTGCTTAAAAGAAAATCCCTTCCTATAAACACATTTAGGTGGTCTCCCCAATTTCCCACTAACTATATGATCCATTTTCAAAACTTTCCAATTGTTGGTAATAATGTCAACAATATAGGGGGCATCAAAAGAGAAAGTGGTAATGAAGTATAATGGATGGTCACCACCAACCTGTACACCAATATCATCATTCCTAAGCATGATTTCACGCATGGGAACAGTATTGCCCTCAACATGTTCGTATCTAATGTCTTGCTTTCCATACAATAAAGCCCAATAAACACCATTAGCCCTTTTGGCTTTAACTTCATCAGCTATACAATCACACAGTGCCAATGGGTACCCCTGCCTAATAAACATCAACTTGATGAAATCAAGCTCTTTGATGAAATCAACCTCCAAACTTGTCATTCTCGCCGCCCTGACCATCTGCCCTTTAACTATTGCCTTCTTCTGATGGTCAGGATGACAACTTGAATAACTCAGATATGAATTGGAGAATGTGGCTTTTCTGTGAATAGTGGATATCAATCTAGAATCAACCGAATTAAAGACCAAATGCACATCCAAATAATCAATTTCAACTTTACTCATACTATAGGTAAATTTCAAGAAATCAACAGAATTGTTAACAAAATCAATAAATTCTCCAAACATATCATTTCCACCTTCCCAAATGATAAACAAATCATCTAGGAAGTGGGTATAAAAGCTAATGTGGGGCATAAATCTACTAGTAAAAAGATATTCCTGCTCCCAATATGCCATTACATAATTGGCATATACTGGGGCACACGCCGCCCCCATCGCTACCCCAGTTATCTGCTTAAAATAACTACCCTCAAACTGAATGAAGTTGTTTGTCAGCACAACTTCCATTAAACCCACCAACAAGTTGATTCTATCCTGATCAAATAAACCAGTTTTCAACAGTTGAACCTCCAACCATTCTAGTCCTGTTGTTGTGGGAATGACTGAAAACAAGTTTACAACATCAACTGTTACCATAATGGTGTCATTAGTAAGTTTGACACCGTTTAACCTCTCCAAAAATGACCATGAATCTTTTGAGATGTAATTAAATACCTTTAAACCCTTTTGTAACTCAAAATCAAGAAATTTACTTATAAAACAGGTTTTACTGCGTTTGCCATCAACAATTGGCCTAAATGCCAAGTTATTCAAACCCTTGTGGATCTTGGGTACTCCAAATATCCCACTCACCACTGGGTAATCATTAGTCAGATACCTATATTCATCCTCATTAATATGCCCCTGCCAAAGTAGGCCCTCAATATATAAATTAACCTTACTATAGGCAATATTTAATTCATTAAGACTAACGTCTTCATAAGTATCCGTTGCCAATAATGCCATGATACTGCTTACATAATCTACCCTGTCAATGAGCACTAAACCATTTCCTTTGTCGGGCTTCATAAATCTTATAGAAGTATCATTTATCAACCCATCCAATAATTTATGCTCCTCAAAAGTCAAATTGTCGTTCATGTCGAAAGCTGTCCTGTAACGTGAACTCATTGCCCACCTAAAATATTCCCTAATGTCCAGCTCACATATCCTTTCATATGCACTGGTAACAATATTAGCTGGGGGCATATACTTACTTGGTTTTTTCAGGGTCAAACCCACTTGATTTCTATCAGCCCCATCAAACATCAATTTCAAGTTCATTTTCCTTACTAACATTTTTAAGTCAATCAAAGTGTTAGTTAAACCCCCCCGAGCTAGAGGGACAAAAGTTAAGCCTTTCGCCAACAAATCAACATGTTGTTTGCTGATGATTTTAGTAGAATAATTGTATATTTTAAAATCATCATAACTGTTAGCTATAATAACAGGACTACTAGACCCATATTTTAAAGCTGATGTAAAGTTTTCATCTATAACTTGTATCAGTTCATCAATTCCACAATCTAAACTACAATGATCCAAACTACTTTGTACCACATTCTCAATTTCTTGCTCAATTTCACTGCCACTGTTGCTGTTTTGATGCACACCAACCTCACCAAAAAAGGTTGGAAAGGTGTGCAAACTGACATCATACAAGGAAACACAATCAACATCGATATCATGCCCAGAACTGTTATTATCCAAAACACTAATACCAACAGCATCAAAGGAAATTTCACTTGTAACCAAAGGTTGCTGAATTTCAACACAACATTCTTCAACATCACCCATATCAGCATTCAATAAAATCGAGCTGGAATCTGCAATAGTTACTGATTCGTGCATGAATGCACTTCCATCCTTCCCCAAAGATGACCCATGTCCAGCTCTATAATTACAATTAACATATGATGGCCTATGATCCGTATATGCTCCCCCCATCATTTTTGCATGTGTGCCATCGGAATGTAAATTAAGAATAAATGGATCAACAAAATCATCCCGATTTGTATCTACATTGTTGCTACAATCAGTAATATCTTGCAAACAATGTATAACAGGATTATAAGCAAAAACTTCATTGTCATTGATAATATCACAAAAATGCTTTTGATTTTGATTTAAATGTCCAGAAATTGTCCCAGCGTCATGATAGTCCAAATGTTCACGTACCTCATACGAAAGTGACAAAACGGAAGTAGCAACCCCACAAGCACAATTCCCGTTTGAATTTGCAGCAGATGTGGCCGTAAACACCCCACAAGGCTCACAAGCCGAAAATAAACTATTCTCAGCAGCCACTGCCAAGCGGTCGACATATCCGATGCACACACTATTTGGTGGCTGAGTATTGCTACCAGCAAACCGCTCATTGACGTTGAAAAATGCATTTAGTTCACAACCATCATTACAACGTGCTACACTAGCAAGTATATTAGGCGAAACTTCACCTGAACTATTAAAATTACTAAATAAGTCATCTGTATTCAGCGCCGATAAACGCCTGTTCATCTCTAACTTTACAGGGGTAATAGAATCGACTAGCTTAACATAGTCAAGATAACCAACACTGTTTGGTGTATACGGAAGATGTTCCAAATAGAAGGGCTCACCTGTGCGATTAAATCCACAACCAGGACTTATGCTTTCCAATGGGCTCGATTGCCCCTGTTGCTTACATTGACAGAATTTACTAACTTTGGCTTTGCACCCTGTCTGTTGTAATCGCTGAACATATTCTGTTCCTGCCGCTGGTTCCGCCCACGTATCCTCTCCGACCTCCTTGGTTCCGCTTCTAAAGGGAAATCAGCCTGCTCCTGCTCATCATTTGTACTTTCACCAATAGGCGCCACCTCCAGGTCCCTGCTGTAATAGTTTTTATTTAAAGGGACTTTACCATAACAGTTGCCCTCAGACATGGGATATGCTATATTTCGTCTATACTCATTGCTATCCCTTTCTATCTTTTTAGCTTTTCTTGAAAAGATAGTTTCACATTGATTGTTCACTTCTGCCAGCAAATTGTTGTAGTTAGTTAAATAATGATCAAAATTCAAATCAGCAGTAATAGCCTCATTGACTATTTCCAGTTCACGCAACAATGAGGCTATTTGCTGATCATTATATTTTATAATAATAGCTAAAAGATCAAGCCCCATTTTATTAAATAAATTGTGAACCTCTTCCAGCATGTCTTTGTTGTTGGCAATCCCATTGGGATACTTCCAGGCTCGCAAACCCTTGGGTACAAGACCACAGTCAATATTTTTCTGCAAGTACCCATTTTCAATTTGCAGTTTCTTAAGGGCAAATAACTTCTTTTCAAATTCATTTAACCGTTGTGCCATAGGTTTAAAATCATTTTTATCAACGTAAACCACCGCCCCACTTCGTTGAAAATTGAATTCATTAATTCTCCACTTATTAGCATCAAATTCAGCACCAAAGTTAATACCTTCTGAATTTTTAGAAGTTTATAGTCATTTAGAGAAAACTTAATCATGGTAATAGAACAACATATCTGGTCAAAGTCAGGATTTAAATCTGACTACATTTATCACAACCTTTTTCCCAACATGTTCTCATTGGTCTGCCTAGTGCCCTTAGGTCAATGGAATAAGAGGACAAAAGACTCTTTTTGGTAACATTGAAAATGTCCTCTGGTAGAGAATACCTCATGGTGTATGTTTTTTAACTGAACTGAACCTCGTATATAAATGCCACTGTGACATTGTAAACTTTCCAGAGTTCTGACTTATTTTAACCAAATATGTGCCATAATATATTTAAGGCTTTAAAATGTGTAATATTTTTGTCTTGACTAGTAACAAAATTGTTTATAATAGCTGATCTGATTTACTGATCAAAGGGGTTAGTTGTCGGTATAAAGACAATTGGGTGTTTTTAAAGATGCCTTTTTACCTTTTAGGAAGTTAATTTTAAAATGTTTCCTAAAATGACAAATAATCAAATGTAGTTATATTGCAAAACCATTCTTTCCAACTTTGAGGAATAATGTGTAAACTATTAAGTGATGCTGGGTGTAAAAGTAAGTGAATCATGCCAGCAGGCATGTGAGTAAGGGTACATATTAATTTTGAAAGAAACGCCACAATATTAAAGACAATTATCATACATATAAATAAAAGTCTAAGGTGGTTCTAAGAATGAACATCCACAAACATTACTAAGGTGGTTCTAAGAATGAACATCCACAAACATTACTTCTAAAAGATTCCTGAATTTCATATTCAAAGTGTCATTGTAACATCTGACATTAGGCTACTTAGATGGCTGACACAACTTATATGTAGAATAAAGGACTCAGTAGTTTCGCTGCATTATGATTATTGTGCTTCTTGGTTAATAGACCAGCCATTGCTTTTCCAAGACTAACTTGTAACTCTGCAGCTTCAGCATCATTTCAAGAATGCTTTTAATAGTAGATGTGGACTTCTAGGGGCTTGGGGCTTGATATCTACAAATATATTTTTTCCTTTGATGCGCTTGAATTTTTCAGCATTTAAGAAAAGTGTGTTGCTGTTTTGCAGACTAGTACTTCTGTAATAATTAGGAATAATAAAGGGAGCAGGTGGCATCCCCACTTTATGTCTTTTTCTACTGAAAATGGGAACACAACTGAATTATCAGTCCTAGGAGAACCTATAGGTTGATTACACAAAGATTTAATACCATTAGTATATGTCTCAGGGAATGCATATCTTTCCATGATTTTACAAAAGAAAAACCGCTTAGCAGTTTCAAAGTTTTTTTCAAAGTCTGCTGGTCCATATTGATTAAAAGGAAAATGATATGCTTCATTCTATATGCAAGAATTTTGGCATTCAGTTTTCTTTCCAAAGTTATTGAGGTTAGGTAGGATAGTTAAAATCATGTGAGGTGCAGGAGGGGCAGTGAGGCACTTTTTCAATATATGTACATTTTTATTAATTCTTTTCTCTTGAATCTAGATTTTGCACATTGTGAATACGGTGTTTGAGTTTTTTTATCTTCCTGTTTCATAATATAATTATTCTATTTTATGTACTTTAGAGCTGCACTGTTTTTAAAGACTGGCTAAATATGTACATGAATGACTCCAAAGCTTTCTTATTGGTATATCATCAAATTGATTAGTCTATAAAATGAAGACGCTTTCTTCCTGAGATAAACCAAAGAGTTTGGGTCATAAAAAACTATAAATTCTGATCTATTAATTGTAGAGTTACACAATTTTGCTATGCATAACATTTTTATTAAGTGATTACTATGATCAAATAATGAAATAATTATTTTGCTGATTGTACTTGCTGAACTTTAGACTTTGGTATAATGAAACAATTTAACCTACTATTTTGTCTGAATTTGGAGTAAAGTAAGTAGATTGCATTTCATCAGAATTTAATGATCTCCAAGAATTACCTGAGCCAATATTATTATTTTTTATAAATACCTTTATTGATTTTCACTTGTGACATAGGCAAACTTTCATTTGCATAAAAGTAATCAAACCATATTAACAGTTTCACATCTACAAGCATTATATGTCACATATATTATTTATGATATAATCTAAGCAGCATTACATACATTGTCCAGTTTCTGCTTTCTCCTAAACCTCATTCCTCCTCTAAAACATTTCTCTGCATGTATTGTTACCATAATTTCCATTTTCTTTGTAATTTACTCCTACCCTTTACTAAAGATCCCACTTCCTGTTCTTTTATCTCTGTTACAATAGTCACTACTTCAAGTATAGTGGGGTTAGAGTTTGAGTTCCGTTTTCTAGTAACTGATTTGTTGGCAGCCACCAGAATTAAAACGAAAAAAGTCCTAACTATGTCTAGGAAATTCAGATCCTGTAGCCCAGCTCAAAAATCATTTCCTTAGATACACTTATTTTCTTTTGGCAGTGTTCGTGACAGAGTACTCTGAAGTCTACCAAATCATTAAACTCTGAGAATGTATGCTCCCAAGTATCTCTTTCTTCCCTGTTCCACCATCAACATTCACCATCTACTGAAACATTCTTTGGGGCACAAATCCTAAAGCTTCTAGATTTTGTTGTATATTTCGGAGCCATACATATGTCCTCCTATGGTTTCTTTGTGAATTGCATATCTAACCTCTCTTACAAATATTTTCTGTCCTCTTCTGATTTATTCCTATAGTTAACATGGACTACTTTGTAAGCCCTACTAATTATCCCTTTTTTGACAGCAGCTTCTGTTATAGATTAAATTAAAACCTCAAATGGTACAGGTCTTTCATTATGATAGCCACTTCTATTTGTCTGTACTCTGATATCAATCCCTGATAGGGAAGGCAATCATTAGCCTGCAATGCAAATGTCTTCTTTGCCTCTTCCCATTCCACTACCTTTCCACCCTCTAAATATTTGCCCACAATACCTTGGTTACTTTGCCAGCTTCCTCCAGTAGATTCCAGACCCTTCTTGCTTATTCTTTGTACCCCAATTGCAGTCATCCCTATGAACAAAATCTTCTTCCTCCATTCCAGTGTTGACTTAGTTCTTAGTATATTTTCTGCTTCTTTATGAATACAATACTCTGTGACTGTTGCAATTTTCCTTAAGGATATGCATCTAAAATCCCACTCTTTCCTTATTTCTTGAATTACCCACACCTGCTTCACCATAACCCTTTCCACTTTGAATTGTAGCTTTCTGCTTGTGTTATATATAATAGCCCTTCAAATCATGTAATCCTAAACCTCCTTGATATACTGGGACGATCAACTTATTCCACCTGACTCTTGCCCATTTCCCCTCCCAAATAAAATCATTCAACCCTTTGTTAATTACTATTCACAACTTTTCCTCTGGGTGATATTAATATACCTGAACTCTATATAAAATGAAAGGGACTAAAAGCATTTTTGCTGTTTGTATCTTGCTATCTATATCCATAGGCAAGAGTTTCCATTTTCTCAGTTTTTGTATTACCTTTTGTTTGATCTCTTCCCACATATCCTTAGTTGCTATAACAGAATCCTTTTTAATCTATACTACTAAATACTTCATTTTATAATGTCCCCAAAAATATGGTATTGCTGAACCAATTCATGTGGGGGTACATAGTTTTTAGCTATAGCCTTTGTTTTATCTTCATTAATTTTACATCCTAAAAAAAAAAAAAAAAAAAACAGAACTGTCTCAGAAAGTTCCACAACACTGAACTATTATTTTCTGGTTCCAACAGGTACAAAATGATATTACTTGTAAATAAAACCAACTTTTCCTGAAAACCATAAACAAATATAAACCAGCAATTGAGCTCCAAGAAGCAACCAGAACAGCACTGAGCAACACGAATTTTTGACCTAGGTTTCGTCTTTAATCCGACTTCATCAGAACACAAGTTAAGAATGATAAAAAATTCCTTATATACACCTTAAAATGACATCATCACCAATCAACAGATAATTACTTAATACAATGGTTAACACACTTAAATTAAAAGGCCAGCATACATCAAAAGGAGAACATAACTAAACACCATTACAAACACCAATATGTCTTATCTTCCCTATTTTTGGTATATTATATATACAATTCCATTTTATTGACAATTGACAGTTAAATAAAAAACAGGTACTACATTACCCCAATATGTTTTTTAGCTTTAAAACAGGCATTATAGAAATGCAATCATTGATTCCAGGAAATTCCTGTGCATTGAATAACAGCTGCCATCTCATCTCAGCTATATCCAAATGCACATCCAATTTCCTACCTAATTTGTCCACTGTAATTTGTTGTAAAACACTAAACATAAATTGATGCCCACTATTACTATCTATGTGTCTATACAGGGCATTAGTCTTCTTTCTTAGCCTTATGTCCGACTGATGTTCAATAATGCGGTCCCTTAATGCCCTGCAGGTCTTTCCTATATAAAAAGCAGGACATTGTATGCAGGTGGCCACATAGACAACATTTGTTGAGTAACAATCAAAATGGGCTTCTACTTTAACATTTATTCCAGCTAATGTGAATCGAGCCCCCGTAGCTTTGATTAAGTGACATACACTACATCTACCACACTTATAATTGCCTTTGTTCCTACCTGTAAATGTTTGTGTGGTATCACTTTTCTCCAATAGTTGTTTAAAGGAAACTCCTTTCCTATATACACACTTAGGCGCTCCCCCTAACTTTCGACTAACCATATGGTCTATTCTAAGAATTTTCCAATTATTGACAATAATGTCAACAACATAGGGAGCGTCAAATGAAAAAGTAGTTATAAAATATAATGCTTGCTCACTATCAGACAGTTGGTCACTCCCATCATTGCCGAGGCTAATTTCACGCATAGTTACTGTACTACCCCTAACGTTATGTAGTCTAAATCCCTGCTTTTCACTTAAAAGAGCCCAATAGTCACCCTTAGTCCTTTTGAATTTGACTTCATTGGCTACACAATCACATAATGCTATTGGGTATCCTCTCCTAATAAACATTGACTTGATTAATTCGAGCTCCTTGATAAAGTCATCCTCCAAAGTTGTCATTCTCGCTGCCCTGACCATCTGCCCTTTAACTATTGCCTTTTTCTGATGGTCAGGGTGACTACTTGTATAACTCAAGTATGAGTTGGAGAACGTACTTTTTCTGTGTATAGTCGATACCAATGCCACATCAGCTGGATTCAGAACCAGATGTACATCCAAATAATCGATTTCTGTCCTACTCATATTATAAGTAAATTTGAGGAATCCCACAGATTCGTTAATGAATTCAATCAGTTCTCTAAAATTGTCACTCCCGCCTTCCCACAAAATAAACAAATCATCCAGGAAGCGGGTATAAAAGGTTATATTAGTCATAAATTTGCTAGTAAAAAGAAATTCCTGCTCCCAAAACGCCATTACATAATTGGCGTATGCCGGGGCGCACGCTGCCCCCATCGCCACTCCCGTTTTCTGCTTGTAATAGACCCCATCAAAATAAATAAAATTATTTGTTAACACTATTTCCATGAGCACCACCATCAAATTTATTCTATCTTGGTCAAATAATCCAGTTTTCAATAATTGCTTCTCCAACCAATCTAACCCTATTACTTTAGGAATCACAGAAAACAAATTTATTACATCTATAGTTACCATGATGGTGTCTTTCGTGAGTTTAACACTATTTAGTCTTTCCAAAAAGGACCAAGAATCCTTTGAAATATAGCTAAATACTTTTAAACCTTTTTGTAATTCGGAATCCAAAAATTTACTTATAAAACAGGTCTTGCTACGTTTTCCGTCGACTATTGGTCTGAATGCCAGGTTATTCAATCCCTTATGAATCTTTGGTACTCCAAATATCCGACTCACAACTGGATGACCATTAATTAGGTACCTAAACTCTTTCCTGAAAACCATATCAATCATATCTTTGAATTTCTGAGCCTGATTTTCTTTGCCAATTGTCCCAGATATGCAAATAACAAAGAGGATGAGGACACCCCTGCCTGGTTTCTCTGTTCAGACACAACTTATCAGACAGGAACACTCCCATTTTGATTTTTGCCTCTGATCCCTCATATATCCTTCTAATTAACCTTATTATTGTATCAGGAAATGCAAATGCTTCCATTGCCCTACTCATAAAATCCCAGGTTACTTAGTTGAAGGATTTCTCTGCATCAAGACTCACCAATAAAGCAACATTTTCTTACATTCTGTTTCCCTCTGGATCATCATCATTGTTCTTTTAATATTGCCAAATATTCCCCCTTCCACAAAACCACATTAGTCTATATCTATCGATTGTGGCATCACCTTTGCCATTCTTTTAGCTATTATAGACATAAACACTTTTACAATCATGGTTTAAAATTGATATGGGCCTATATGATTGTGGATCAGATGGGTCTTTATCATCATTATGTATTACAGCCACCACAGATCTTGCTTTCTTCCTTCCTAGCTTCCATTCTTCCAACAGAAAACCATTTGTTTCTGAAGACTTTCCTGCAGATTGGTTATACATCACCATTTTTATCTCATCTCCTCCTGTATTAACTCCTAGTTGCTGAGCCTTATCTTACCTTCAACTCTGTCATACTCAAATCTTCCATAAATATTTCCATTTGTGTTTTTTCTTGATTATTTACTTCTCTGCTATATATTAATTTTCATAAAATTTCTGAAATATCCCTACTACTTTTACATGATCTCTGGTTATTTTTCTTGTTATATGCTCCCTGTTTGGCAACAACCTTTTCTACTTTCTATTGGCTAAGTTGTTGCTCCAAACATTTTTGTGCTCTGGAGTTATTATCAAAAAACAGTTGCTTAACAGCAATCTTTCTAAACTCATGCATGTTGTCCAGGTATTCTCTTATTTTCTCTTTAGCACTCTGCAATTGCACCTCTTCATGTTCTGTGATATTCCCCTTATTTTGTAATACTTTAAACTTTGGCAGTCCTTCTAAATAACTTTTATGACTTTTTAACTAGATCTCTTTATGTTTTATTTCTACACTGTTTTAAAACTCCAGTTTTTTTTATCCTACTCACTAGGTATAACTTCTGTAGTACTTTCTATCTTTTATAATAACTGCCAGATAATTTCTATACCCATTCCTTAAATTCCTCTCTTTTTAACATGTGGGGGGAAGCACCAGTGTCTCATCTTTACTTTATTACCCTGCATTTTTACCTTAGTAATTATTGGCACATTATCTGAAATAGTAATTGGATGTGTGTCAATGTTCTCATTTAAATGCATATGTTCCTGTGAAATATAATGTCTGTCTATTCTAACCCAGTTATTGTATCTTGCAGAATAATATGTAAATTGTCTCTGAGTTCCTACTACTGAATTCATGTCTTTCATGCCAAATATTTCTATAAATATCTTCAGAAATCTACCCTCTTTTGTTATATTTTCCCTATTGGGCCCCCCGATACATCTTCATTGTTGGAAATCAAATTCCAGTCCCAACATATAAGTCATATTCTTTTCTGAAAGCTGACTATTTCTCCCACATTTTAAACTCCGTAATAATACTTTTAGGTGAAATATAAACACATGCCAGCAAAATCCTCATTTCTTGCCAGTAGCCTCTTACTGACACAAATCTGCCATTATCATCTTTCTTTTTTCCTCTTCTATAACTACCGGAGCTCTTCTAGCAATTAATATAACTATTTTTCGTTCCTGTTGTCTCTGATATTCTGCAGAATATCCATCATGAATTCCTTTCTTTATCAAATTCATGCACCAAATTCTTTCTAAATGTCTTTCTAGTAGCATTGCTATTTGCACTCTGCATTTCTTAATGCAATTAAGAATTATTTCCTTTTTGCCCATATCTGTGAGACCATCCACATTCCAAGATCTTATGGAAAGTGCTGAAATTATAGTAAGATGTGATTATTCTCACCTATTATATATGGCAGCTTTTTAAAAATGTTTATTTCTAGCTTTTGCTCATTAATGTTTGACAGGTTAATCGTTTATGCAGTTTTTTTCTTATCATCGATGTGAAGACCGTGCCCTGGCCCAGCAATCAAGGAGCCTCAATCCTCACCACTAACACCAGTCTCCTAGAAGAGAGGACAGGATAACTAATACACACAGTAAAGTACAATTTCCCTTAAGTGCACACAGAGATCACAGTCAGTCTGGGAATGGCTGATCCTTTGCTCACCAGGTCCCCAATAAGACTCCCCACTGGTACAGCTATGGGGTCTAGGTCTCAGCATAGCTGGGCAAGCTAGAACCACCAGTACCCTCTCTGTCCAACCAGTGCTTTGTGTCCCTGCCAAGCAGCTGACACAACACACACACACACACACACACACACACACACACACACACACACACACACACACACACACACACACACACACACACACACACTTTGAGATAAGTATTTATACAACTTCACAGACACTCCTGGAAAAGGCTGACACAGATTCTCCAGTTGTGCCCCTTTGCCCAGACCATACAGTTGTAATCCCTGCCACCACCCAACTAATAATATCACCTACTAAAAGGCCCTTAAAAGGGTGTTCAATTATTACTGTGCAATATTATAATCCAATGGTAGTATGACTAACAGTCAAGGCTTACTTTAGAGTGGCCTATTACAATAACCTCTATAAATATGCAATGTACTCTAGAGCTTATCTCTACACAAACCAGCCACAGGTAAAGGTTTTAAAAATATTTAATAATAAATAATTAAAACACAAGACAAAACTACTACACCACAGAGATATCTAAGAGGTCATAGATCACACAGAAACTTAAAATAATACAGTAGGATAGGTCTGATTTCAAAGAATAATACCTAATTAATCTTTACCAGCTTTAACTATTCCTACAAGAAATCACAGTGCTAAAACTTACATGTGAGCTTAGGCAGAGTGCTGAGTTAGATATCCAAAATCAAAATGCTCCAAGTCTCTTGTGAGAAACAGTATTTAAACATTACTAACAAACATATCTGCTGGGTCTCACCCAAATGACATCATGTTGACACTTAGATTTTCCCAGTCAAACAAACTGCATTATTTAGCAATCTAACACCTGCTCAGAAACTTCCAACAATAAAAGTCATTTCACATATACACTCTAGCAGAAACCAGAGCAATAAAGCACCTTCCACATGTAAATTCTGGTCATAAACTTTAGCCATAAAACAATGGGCATGAAACCTACATCCAGACGTACTGGAGCCGAATTCTAACATGAATGGGTCACAACATACTAAACTGGGCCAGTAGACTGCGATGTTGTCACATATTTTGCAGTTCCACATTTCTCAGTATTCTTTTACACTTAAGAAACATGCCTGTATTTTACATTTATTTACAAATGCCAGAATTATATATCAAATTCTATTTGACTAAGCTGGCAGCCTTCGCCCATCTCTCCCCAGTCATCACAATCGACATTGGAAGCTATGTCACATTTTACAAGACTGTTTGTTTTAATAAACACCCTCAAAAAAAAAAAAAAAAAAAAAAAAAAACACACCCCCAGAACCTGTTAACTCAGTACACACATAAGTGAGCATATCTTCAACTAACGAAGTTTAACTCCCTAATAGGAACATTTGTGCCAAGCAGACAACTGCCAACAGAGGGTCTAATTAAACTGAAATTATGGTTATCCATGCTAAGATGCATGTTATTGCCCATGCTTCTACTTACACTAATCATTGTCTGTTCTTTTTTATCTTTATCCCCTCCTAGATGTGAAAACAATGTGGATGCTTTCAAAAATCATTAACTTTTAACCTTGAAGAAACCAGCATATTGTGTGTTATTGTCCTATTATCAGCTTGTCTTCATGGAAACATAAGAGAGAAAAGAAAAATGTAGTCCTCTGTTGCTGCCTGAAAGACAAGATGAAACATTTATTGTTAAAGGAAAAATTTTCATTATATTCGGTATTGTCATATTTACTTGTTTCCACTTAAAATTTCTTATTAGATTAACCAAGGGTCTTAATCCAAACATTCACCTATGAAAAATAAGAGAGAACATATCAGCTCTACATAGATTATGATTTGTGTACTTTTACACTCCAACCACCACCTCAACAACCCAAGATTACAACCTATTGACTTAAACATGCTTTTGTCTAATGCCTACATTTCATAATACAAAAAAAAAAAAAAAAAAAGATGAAGAGAGAAGAGGAAGAAGAGAAAAAGGCATATATTTTAGAAACTATATACAAGAAGAACTAAAAATACTTTTCTATAAAATATGCAACTTATGTTGTGAAAAGTTTCATAGGAATACTGTTAAGGGGCATCCTACCGTAGTCACCACTGTCTCTCACTTGCTGAACTGGGCTGGCATGAACTCCCTCACCTCCTTCAGTGGTATCAACTCTCACTCGCCCACAAACTAGTAAACCATCCACCAAATGTCCCATCCCTCCAGAATCTACTCCAACCCTATCGCACCACCAGACCACTAAGATCCAGCAACAAAAATCACTTGCAGATCACTAAAGCCAATAACTCTGCTGGTGAAGCACTATTCTCTTGTGCCATAGCCAAATTATGGAACTCACTCCCACCCTCAATTACCTCCGTACCATCATGCACCCACTTCAAAACTTTACTAAAAGCGCACCTAAAAACATGCTGGCTATGCCCTTGCAACTCCCACTCTAATATCATCCACCCCATCCAACCACTACCTTTCTTTCCACTCCACTAACTACCTTGATTATAGCAAGCTCAGGTGCTCATAAGCCTAGTACTTATTATACAGTAGGAACTTCTCATTGTAACATTTGTTAATGTCTGTTATTTACTTCACAGATAAAGATTCTAGTTGTCTACTGATGTACTATGTTCTTCATCTGTAAATATGTTGCAAGTAATTGCCATGTTAAATTGTTAATCACTATGTAATCCAACGTAACTACTGTCTGTTTATTTTAACTGTGGAGCTTTTCTCCCCGGGCATCTGCTGAAAATGGACCTACGTCCAGACGGACACTCCCGGTCAACAAATTTAAATAAATAAATAAATAAACTTAAGCATCAAACAAAAAAAAAATAATAATTTTTTTCTTGGTTTGAGACAGTCTAAAACCACATGGATTTCTGAAGTGTTCTGCCCGTAATTGTGAATGCAGTTTCAACATTTATTTCTGAATGCCAGTATTGCACTACTGACTGATCGACATTTGCCAATAATGCACCTGGCACCTTTTGCTCAGGGTGGCTGCCCCCTTTATCCCCACCCTAGCCATGCCTCTCTGTTTGCTCAGTTTTCAATTACATTTGTTTGACAGTAGCAGGTAATAAGCTTATCTAAACTGCTCTTTTAAGTGCATTAACATTCTGCCTCCCCTCAGTGTTAATGTATCCCTTATCTCTTCTGTTGTAAAATTTAACATGAGACTATTTTCTGATAGGTAGCTCTTATCTGAGCAAATATATTATTTTAATACTATGTTGGAAAAGATTTGTATTTTTTATCTTATGCTGTATTGTCTTGCATCTAAAGTCAGTTTCACAGGTGCAGTAATTCATGTACTTTTGCTGGTTGTCCAGTTACTTGCCTATCCAGAAGACATGAACGTTCTCAGTTCTTACCATTGCATTTAACCACATTCCTAGATGTGCAGATGTTGCAACAGTACCGGTATTTTGCTATGTTTTACTACTTACACCATGTTATGGCAAAAAGTGTAATAGATGTATATTATGGATAATATTATGGAAGTCCAAGTCAAGCAGATCTAAAGTAAAGAGGTGGGTTAGGTCACTTTATGTGTTTTCTGTTCAATGGCTGAAGTAAAATGTTTAACCTCTGGTGTTGCACAGAATTCATAATGAATCATTTGAAGAAAGACTGTAGCCTACACACCATTTGGCTTGATTTTTGGACTAATTATCTTCACTGTGTCCACTGGTGAAACAGGAAGTCCTGTTTAAGGGATGATGTATCTCTGTGCACATGATATTAAGTTCAGTAAAAGGCTGTGTTAGAAGGAAACCAAGAATCAGAGTGGCTTGCAGAGGGCAGAAATGTATTAAAAAATCTGGTACCTGTTTCAGAACCAATGCCTGCTATTAACTCTCACTGCAGACAGAGCCTCTGAAATGGAGTGATCAATGTGGTCTATAGCTGTGGGTGAATATTGCCGAACATGTTTTCTAGTTCATCTTCATAGTTGCTTATTTACTAAAGCATTACAGCCTGGCATATGGCTGTATGTTCTTCTAATTAAAGTAGTATGCCTGCAGTTAGTTGTACATCATAATTCTAGGCATGTAAGATAACTTTCAGCTGCTTATAGGCTACCATAAATTCAATAATGTGCATAATCTAGCAAGGCTTACCTGCTAGCAAAAAATAAACCATAAAAAGCAAATGTGGAGGTAGAAAGGCAAATCAGGCTGGTCAAGCTTATAATAGAGTAAATGTGGTTTCAGAAAACATATGGCATAGTATTGATAACAGACTGAAGTATCATCACCCTCATTCAGACAAATGGGAAAGGCTAACCTGAGATACCTTGCACTGTTTGGGGGACTCACCTAAGGAAAGGCAAGCACAGAGTGTCAATAGTGCATATTATGTAGTTACAGTGATCCTTAGGAAATATACCAGACATTACAAAGATCAAATAAAAGCAAGGGACTTTAAGATGCTAGAGGACACGTACATGGTAGGAGATATAAAGTTGAACTTCACCTTCTCCTGAAGATGGAAGATGTTGCAATATATGATATACTTTATGTAGAGCAGCAAGCATGCAGCATAAGGATGTAGAATGACACAAATGCGATCTGAACTTGGAAGAAGACAACTTTGTTGACGTATGAAATGTGCTTAACAAAGCAAATCTGTTAGCACTGTTAAGCTTTAGTCTTAGGCTAGATCATAAGCAGTGGGCACTGCATAACAGAAGTGGGAAGCTTAAATAACTTTAAAAGCAGTGATCAATTATGAGTTGCTATACTTCATTTTTGTGTGCGGCAACGCGAAGTGCATTACAGCTTTTAAAGCTGTTGCAGAATAAGAACACTCCACATCTGGCCACGGTCCATAAGACAGCGCTAAGTTTGTTACAACTTTGAAAGCTGTAAAACACATTGCATTCCTACTGTTTCTTTTTTCCCTTGGTCTTGCAGCAATTTAAACCAGCTAAAGCTGCATGTACAAATAACTTTGTCATAGCTCAATTTGTTGTAGCTTTCAATGCAGTAAGATATTCTTTCTGGCACTATTTTTCTCTGACAATGTGACTGGTAGTAGATTGGGCCTGTAGGGCTCCATTTACTAAGAAATGTGATCAGGTTTCTCTTGGTCTAGTAGCAATTTGGAGCAGCTAAAGCTGCATGTGCGAATAACTTTGTGGAAGCACTTATGTGTTGCAGTTTTCAATACTGTAAAATACCTCTCTATCATTTATTTAGACATAAAGCACCTTGATATTAAGATATTTCTAAATATGAGCTGTTCATTAGTGTAATAAAAGACATTATGATCTGAGGTTACATTTCCATGTTGCAGCAGTTATATATATAAGGCCAAGGGAAATTATAAGTTGTGTGGAATGATTTAGACAAATACAAAATCAAACACTGGCAATATGGTTGAAACTCAGGGGCAGATGATTCATGAAATACCTGTTTTCCAGAGATTATGTCAAACTTTTGGGTAAAAGCTGATGCTTTGAGTGTAAAGACTATCTGTAGATCTTCAGCTGAAACTACAACACTGAATGACAGTGGTATTTTTAAATGTCTGGTTACATTAGGACAGGAAATATGAGTTAAATATTGATTGTTAACATTAGTATATAATGGATGCGGAATTATTAGTATTATCTGAATCAGAAAGAAAAAAAATAATAATAACCATTTTCTGCTCCTACTAACTGGATGTGGCTCTGCTTCTATGATTTACATGTATTTGTTTGGCATATCATTGTCATTTTATTTATGAGAAGTCACAGCTGTGATTATATAGCACTCTTATTACAGATTTAGCATTATACTTCCTTTCTAAATTAGATGACTTGACACCATGGCTAAGAGTAATTGCAATGATTCAAATACAAATTATCTTAGAGGCAGAGTAACTGTAATTAATAATTTGTGTGGTGCAATTAATCCTACCAACACAGACTTCCAGTCTTCACAAGATTAGTCTCTAGTGACTTGCTCTGTCATTTTCATTAGCTCATTTCAATCAATTAAGCTGATAAACTTCTCTTTATCATAAAAATATTCTACTGTGTATGCATTATAGCATGAAGTGCATTATTCCAAAAGAAAGCCCAACCATGGCTCTGTATTACAGTCTCCTATTCTGGCATTAGGAGGTGCTGTTGCTTCACATGACAAAGTCATATCTGCTAAAAGAGCAAAGCTGGTAACCTGACTCTTAAAATTTTCCAGCTGCATTCTTCAGCCTTCATTTTATTTTATTAAGAAACCCTGTATAACCTTTCCTTTTTTATCTAGTGAATCTTGCAGTAATTAAATGCAGAACATGCATCTTATGGGCATTCGCCTCTAATTCCGAGAGTACATGAATTTAGATTACTTAAAATATGTTGGCAGTTCCACACGGTATTATAGTCTTGGGTTTGTGATCTAGAATGAGAAACATGTCACTGAACACTCAGCATGTAGAATGTACATAAAAAGCAACATGACAAACAGCTTTTCTAAGCTTAATAGCAATTTCAGTTTTCATTTTAAAGTTCTGCCAAAAGTGCAAAGGATGACAGGGGAACAAGAAGCATCATTATCTTGTAAAACCTGGATGATGCTTTGATTACTACTGAGTAATATGAGATTTGAATGTACAATTTAATGCAGAATTATCTTATCAGCTGTAACAAAGGCTATCAAAAACAGAACTTTGTAGGCTTCCTTTCAAATGGCACTATCAGTGAAAGGGAATTTGATATATGCATGTCTTAAACTGCCAACATATTATACCAATGTATACAATCAGTTTTGCTTCAGCAGTAATGGAGTTATAGAGCAGACAACAGTTCAGCCTCTTGCAGTCTGTTTATTTAATTTGAGCAGGTAGGGTAAGTGGGCACGGTGGAGTGGACAGGGAAAATTTTCACCTACTATCTAGTACAGAGAAACATGATCAGTATGACTACAGTAGGAAATCTTATATGTAATTGTTAATAGTGGTGATAGAATTAAAAGTTTTTGAAGTCCATGAGGTATACTGCTATTAACTCAGTCAAGGGTGGTGAATTTTCTTGTTTTGAGGGTGGGTTTGATTGCCTCAGAAACACTTTGTGTGAAAACATATTTAATAAAGTTTCACAAGTGCAGTCCTGCTACATAGGCACCATTGAGAGTTAGTCACCCATTATGATATCGTTATACGTCCATAATGATGCATTTCAACCTATTCATCATGGCAGAGATGGTATCAATCGCCGATGTTACTTTCTTCACAATGTTATGGAAGAAGGATACAAAAATAAAGTTTTGAGTTATAGGTGCCCACCTATCAGGCACTCACAATCAATCAATCAATCAATCAATCAATCAATCAATCAATCAAATTTGTATGACCTGCAGCTGTTAAACAGGTAGGAAGAAACAATTAATGAACAATGGAGCTTTATAGTAAAGCAGAACCATGCCAGCATGTCCTAATTTTCCGTGTCTATGGCTTTGAAAGGGTAAGCTTCAAAGATGGTCATAAGATAAATAGACCCATGGCTCAAACCCAGATTCTGTGATATCACTATATCATGTTTTTGGGAAGAGATCATGCCTAAACTGGGTTAAATTTATTCCCTTGGCCTGTGGTATTGCCTGTAACAGTTTAAGACCTTCTGTGTTTATTTAGACCTGGCATCAATAAAGGTAATATGAGGCATAAGGTGTCTCTTGTCAGAATCTATGAATAAGAAACTTCACTTTAAAAACTGTTTTGGATTACTGTAGAGAAGGGCAATACTGCAGGTTTAGTATGAATTTATGAAATGTAGAAATTAGTCAAGAAGGTAGTAATTGTTAATTATGACATGGATGGCTGTTAAATATTCCAGTATGTTCTTTTATCAGCAGCTTAAAAAAAGAAGGAAGACAGACAGTAGGAGGTGCACTAGTGGATGAAACATTTAGAAAGAGGTGCGATTATTATGACGCCATCCTCTTCTATTTTCACCATCAGCTAGAGTTTCTTTTAATTCCACAAAAGAACTAAAGCTTTGCCAGTCTTAATTTTAGTGCAACCTGTCTTTATCTATATTTATATGTGTATGTGGATGTGTATGTATATGTATATGCATATGTTTCTCTTTATCTAAACTGAGGACTAAGGAAAAAATAATAACAAAATGCCATGACAGGCAGAAAGCTCTCTGACATGGGATATGTTCATTAAATAATGTCTGCCAATATATATTATCAGATTGAATTTCAAATTTTGAACTCATCTTACATGTCTAGCATTGTCTAGCTTGTTGTAGTTTACATTAGATTTCAGCCAGAATTTGGAAATATGACACGCAATAACCTTTGCCAGATGAGTAAACCTCCACTGCATCACCTTACAGTTTCAGTTTGCTCCTTACATCTGGGAAGAGAGTGGCAAGAAACACAAGATCAGGATGTTTAGAGTATAAGGAGATGGCATAATGCCTAAGGTGTTTACCTCACAGACAAGAGGCATTGGTTTTGAGTCTCACCAAGGGAAATTAGCTAGGCATAAAATGGCCCACAAGGGCAATAGCTTAATATTTACCTATAGACATGGGAGGACTCAGTAGTAAACACAACATGTCCAGTTTACCAGTTACTTTAGCTTGATATTAGTAGATTTGAAAAAGATGTGTTGGCATTTGCACTATCCAGCCTACTATGTCTCATACAAGTGTTCACAGATGCCCAAATTGCTGCAATGCTCAAATGTGTGACAAGTTAAGTGTAACGTGTCAATGCCCCCAAAGAACATTGAAAATTGCTGTAATATAAAAACATACTGTACAGGGGGCTTCACCCTGCTGTACCCCCTTTTTTCTCCTGCACCATAGCTGCTCCACACCCCTGCTACTTATGTACACTAACTCTGAGGTCACTAACTATGAGGTTACAAGAAGACTACTATGACATAACAGAATTAATAAAGAATAAATCACAGCCATCCATCACTGTTCACATTTCTGAGTAATGAATCAATGTGCAGAAAAGTTCTGCTTCACTCTCATATTGGTGCAATATGATATCCTACAATTTCACCCAAGGCACTGGACTTGATGAATTGATAGGAAAGACACCAGGAATATTGTGCCTTTTTGATGCATTTGCCATTAAAAGTTTATTAACAAAAGTGCTAAAATTGTTTAAATGGCCACTTTTCATTTCTTAATCCATTATTACTGGGTAAACAGACTATGAAGACTATAACTGATCTTGAACTAATACAAATCTCCATCTACTGATTCTCTGACTTTTGTAATTTATGCATCCTGTATCTCCCATAACTGTAATCATTTTTGTTTTGTATGTGTCACAATTTAGAAGTCAAAGAGGAAGACTGGGGCCTTATACTAGGTTACGGGCACTTTGACACTTGTCTCCACAAACACTCTAATATGATCTTACCTTCTCCTTGTCCTTCTATCTGATACTGCTGTTCTAACCGATGTGATGATTGAAAACTCAATGAATATCACAGTAGCCTGTTTTTGTGGTTTTTTGTGTGTGTGTGTGTGTGTGTGTGTGTGTGTGTGTGTGTGTGTGTGTGTGTGTGTGTGTGTCTGTAACTGATGGACTGTCTGCCTATCTCTTTCCATACTAGGACCACCTAGACAACAGTAGTCTGTGGAATGATTTCAAATTACTGTGCTCTACACAGTACCTGAACTTTCAGAGTCTGAAGTCCACCTTGTTTTAGACCTAGATCTTTGTTCTTGTTGTCATTTTCTGCAGTATTTCAGGAACTGTCACCACACCATGGCACAGTTACTTCTGCCCTGTGGCTTTCTCCACTGTACAATTTTCATTTCATCTTGTTTATTGATGATTAGGTGAAAAATGTTGCTTTCCTTGCATATGTCAATAGTTTCTGTTGAAGTCTGACTTTTACCATAATTTCTGCCATTTTCTTTCTCTTTTTGTGCTTGTAGTGAGTATCTCTTTGCCCCCTGCTGAGCATATTGGCAGCCTACAGCTGTAGTTTTTCTTCTCTTTTTGCATCTGCTAATACTTATTTTGAGTCTGCCATTATCCTTGTTACTTGCATTCAGTGATGAATATACTGTAACTGCCCATCAAGCATTATAGGAGCCTCAGGGCCTATCTTGCAGTCTTTTTAGAACTCCCCCATCTAAATTCTCTTTGTTAACTGCGGTGGTGGTGCTGCGGTAGTGTTGTCGCCTCACAGTAAGACGTTGTCCTGTTTGATTCTCAGCTAGAGCGTCTTCTGTGTGGAGACATACATGAATGGGCGTACCTTCATTGAAGGTTGTGCACCAGGGCCAGCAACTCGGCACGTAAAAATCTACTTCCAATCATTAGAGGACCGGAGTTCCGCTGTGGCGACCCCTAACCGGGAAAAGCTGAAAGACACAACAACAACAACCATATTATCTTCTTTCTTGCACATGCATGCAACTGTTCTACATAATTTGCTCTTTCTGTCAGAATTGTTTACTGTGAATCCAGGAATCACCACAGTCCATTCTTCACATAATGTAGGCCATGTTTCTAATGTGCTTGTAATGTCTATAGCTTATAACACTCCTTAAATAGGAACTTCCAAGATAGTAGCACACCTATCAACAAGTTGATTAGACTCCTTCCAGTGTGAAAACAGAAACTTTGGAAAGCAGCCAGCAAAACCCATTTATTTGGGTAACATTCATTTAATAAAGAAATCTGAAGACAGTAAACTGTATGCGTACCTCTCAAGTGTACCTCTTTATGAGGGACATTCCTCATTTGGGTTCTTAAAAAGTTCCTGTTCTTCAAAGTTCCATATTGAAAGGGTCTGTCATATATTCACTGTTAGGAATTTTGTAACTGATATCCATGGCAAATTGAACTATATCACATTAATTTATTAAAAGAACTATTCTATAAGTAAAAATATTTCCTTTGAACCATTATGTGAGCTTCCTAGTTGAAGTCGTTCGTAAGCTGTCAGTAAGTGTTCCACATTTTTCTCATTTGTTCCACATTACGAGAGGTTGTGTTCCTCATTTAGGAGATTGGAGGATGAGAACTATGACTGTATGTTACACTATAAAGTATTTCTGTACATGCGAGGTGTGTGTGTGTGTGTGTGTGTGTGTGTGTGTGTGTGTGTGTGTGTGTGTGTTTGAGTGCACATCCATGTGTGTGTTGGGGTCCTATCAGTGACTGTTGTTATTGTCACTGATATTTTCCTTGGCTGTACTGTATCTGGGTTTTATATTGTCACAAGTTAAAGGTTAGGTATAAGCACCATAATACTGGGAACTTGTGCTGTTTAGGGGAAGAGGTTGAAGTAAACTGATTATAAGTACATATTAAATTATAGTGGTTCCTGTGGTGCTATACCTACATGTGCAAGTATACATTAAAGTGGTGTAAATGATAGTTCTATTGTTTGAGATGAACTATGATATGTCATTGTGAAAGCATTAGCTTGTCTGTTTTTTTTTTGTCTACCAGAGCTCTGCAATGGCAGACAGAATGCCTGCAAACTCTTATAATTATTTAAAAAATGACTGAATCATGACCTGTGAGACATTTGTATGGACATACACTAAAATTAGTACTCAAAGGAGAAGCAACAATTAGCTCAGTGAAAATAAATGAAGTCTGTTAAGGAAATACAAGCAGATGCATTCCTTGTAATAAACAACACTTCAGTTTAAATCATAATAATGCAAAATCTATTAATTTAGTAGCAGTTAGGGCACTTTTTCTACAGGCTAAAATCAGTTATTTGAGAGTATGCAAGTTGTTTTTCATATCTTTGGGGGTTAGAGATGGGACAAGAATGAATAGTGTGGATGCTGGACTGAAAACACGCTCTAACATGCATTCTCAGCATAATTAAATGTAACTTTAAAATAGAAGGTTGTGGATGTAGCTCTCTGTCTGGGACATCTGCCCAATTATGGATGGGTAACATTCCTTTTTAGAAAATACATATAGTTATGTGTGAAGATGCAATTGCATTTAAGATCAACAATCTAAACATTACCGTGTGCATGTAAGTTGGAAGTTGAAACAAATGGCATTGTAAGTAAGGAGAAGTAAGGAGAAGAAGCAACGAGTATAGAATTATACGAAGAAGTGTAGGTAAAAACAGCAATGCGACAAGAGACATACTTAGAAATGAACATGTGAATTTCGCAAAAAAAGGATTTCAGTATTTTCTTCAGCAGAGTATTAAGGACAAAGGAAAAGGGAGTAAGAATATTGATTACAAGGAGTTCTAAAAGTGATCAAGGATGACAGAAAGACAACGAGGGTAGATTTGTGATAATAAGGGAGTTATTGGCAGGGAAGGAGGATTACATTTATATCCATTTATATTCCACCTAAAACTGCTGTTAAATAAATATTCAAGCCGGTTAAACCATCACAGAAGTCTATTATTTCAACTGTTGTGCTTGAATACAGGACATTTTTTATTGTTGTGCTTGAATAAAACTGATGTTAAGGTGCTGAGGAGAATAATTTGAGAGGTAATCATCTTCCAGCAGGGAAATGTATTTATGGGTGGAAACTGCAACCTACAGGTGGCTGCGGTGGTGCAGCGGTTAGCGTTGCCACCTCACAGCAAGAGGTTCTCTGGTTCAATCCTCAGCTGGGGGTGCTTTCTGTGTGGTGCCTGCTTGTCCTCCCTGTGGTCGCATGGGTTTCCTCTGGGTGCTCCTGTTTCATCTCAAAGCCATACTGTAGGTGAAAACAGCAAGACTGTAGACCGGACTGTCAGCAGGTAAATAAATGCATACAAATCAATGCACCCAGCTGTAAAAACACTCATACAAGCCAAAAATGGTTAGCGGTTTCATTTAATCCAATATTAAACTTCTTCAGACAACATATAGAGTTCATCACTTCCTTTAAATAAGACCTAAAAACATTTCATTAGCTAAGACTATTATTTAAAGTGGTTAAGACAATTATTTAAAGTGATACTTCCTTAAAAACATTTTCAATAGAAAATTTGTCACTATTTGTAAAAACATAAGACACCATCTCTACCATAATAAAGTTGAATTATAAATACACAAGTACATATTTTCTAAAATTCCTTGTAGTTTAAAATCTACTAAATATTTATTCATATAGTTATACTAAAAAAAACTTGCTATTCGATCTTTAAAATGTATTTCTTTCTTAAGCCTGTAATTTTAACACTGCAGAAATTGAGGTACGTTCATTTATACCTGGCCATGAGTCTGCTTGCAGCTGCCATTTTAATTCCTTTAATTCTAACTGCAGTCCCCATGGTTGTTTGTCATTTAAAAGTACATGGTCAATAATAATAAATTAAAACTTATGGCTTGGAAATTCCATGATATGTTTAGATAAGGCATTATTTATGTTGAATTTTCTTATGGCATATTCATGCTCATAAATTCTTTGGCTAATCTTTCTCTCTGTTTTTCCTATATAAAATGTGGTGCATGAACTGCAGTGTGCCAGGTAGCCCACTGCTTTACAGTTACAATTGTACTTTCCTTTTAACTCATACATATAATTTCTTATAGTGAAATTATCTGTTTCTCTTATTTTGTTACACCATGTACATGCACCACATTTACACATTCCACATTTATTATTATAGGCAATAGCTTGTCCTTTCTTTAACAAATCTTTAAAGCTCAAGCCTTTTTTATATACAATGAGTGGTTTGTCACCTACATGTTGTCTAACATAAGGGTCATCTAACAAGATGGTCCAGTTTTTCTGGAATATGGAAATTAAGAACTTATGATCCACACAAAGTAATAACTAAAGCTTTTGTATAGTCTGTCTGTTTTTTGACAGTATCATGTGTCACGTTACTCTCATTTTTATCTTGTATAGGAGGAAGGGAAAGTTCTTCCTCTGTTGCTAAACTAATAAGTTGATAATTGCTACTTAAAATGGGTTTAAAAAAATGCTCATTCTTTTACTTTGTACTTCTTGAACTAAATCATCTAGTAGGTCTACTGGGTAGGCTCATTGAATGAACATAAGTCGTAATGTATTGCATTCATGAATGAAGTCTTCCATTCTAGAAACCATTCGAGCTGCCCTAACTGAACTTTAACCACAGATTTTTTTCTGATGATACGGGTGGGAGCTGCTAAAATGCAGGAATAAGTTGGAATATGTTTGCTTCCTGTATATATTAGCAACATATTTATTACATGTATAACCTTTAAATAAACGTACATCCAAATAATCCATATGTTCAGTATCAGTTTTCCATGTGAATTTTAAAAATGTAGTTGTAGTATTAATATATGACAGGAATTCTTCCAGTAGACTCATAGGTCCATTCCATATTATACTTATGTCGTCTTGGAACCTATAATAGGTTTTAAGGTGGATCCTGTACTTAGTATTAAATACAAAATTCTTCTTCCAATAAGCCATTATGGTATTAGCATAGGTTCCTCTGCAAGGCGAGCCCATAGCTATACCTCTCTTTTGCAAGAAATAGTTATGGTCAAAACTAATGAAGTTATTGTTAAGTACCATATTCAAAAAGTTCTAAAATAAGTATTGTTAGTACATGCGGTACTTTATGTTTTAACAGTATTTCATTAGTCCATTCTAGCCCTTCTTCCATAGGCATTATTGTATATAAGTCGTTGACATCTACAGTCACTAAGATGTCATCTGGATCTAACTGAATTTCATTTATATTGGCTAAGAAAGTCCATGAATCTTTAAAGATTTGAGTTTCTTTCTGTAACACTTTTTTCAGCTCATGATCTACATATTAGGCACAGGCTGACATTATAGACCCTCTCCCATCTACTAGTCATCTCATTGGAGGGTTATAAATATTTTTATGAATTTTTGGGTTACCAAAGAAAACTGGTACCCTGGGAGATGTCACATTTACATAATTATACAATGAAATGTCTATTCTTTGTTCTAAAAAAATGTCACTCAGTTGGGATTGTATATTCTTATATGACCCATTTAATTTATTCAAGGACACTTCTTCATACGTATCTGTATACAATAAATTCATAATTTTTCTGTGTATTTATCTGTGCTCATTATTACACCCCCCAATCAGGTTTCGTAACTCTTATATTACCACTCTGTTTAGCTTCACAAGCACAAGCACCATCTCTGCTTGTTAATTAGAATACTCGGAATGAATTTCAGCTTCAAAACTTGGTGAATACAAGGCATTCAAATGGAAAAGAGGGAGTTGTATATCATACTAATGGGAATATACCAAAACTAAATGAATGCCCTGAAGCACAGTTTTCATTTTTGTTTGACTTTGAACAGAAACAAACACAGCAAACCCTGGAGGGTAAGTTAAATGATTTTGATACACAGTTGCTTAAATGCAAGAAATTACAACTAGAAAATGCATACTTTAAAGAATGCATTAAACAGAACCTTGTACCAAAGGGCTTATGCATATGGAAGTATCCAATAGGTTTACTGACTAATTCAACCTTGCACATCGATCATTAAAACTGTTTGATAATTTTGGGTTTCAACTATTAGAACTGTTAATTAAACATAATGAAAAAGAGATAGAATGTATTAGTAATGACCTACAGTCATTAGATAGCGTCATCATGCAAAATGAAGCATATGAACAATTTAAAACTGAGCATTTAAGAATTTATAACAGCATTGAGAGACACATTGACAATTTAAAAGTAAGGAAAAGCCATAAAATTAATAGAGACCTTAATGAGTATGCTAATGGCCTAGCATATCCTAGACCATCAGGGCCTCAACAAACAAAGAAACAGAATAAAAGCAATAAGAATGCCTTGCATAAAGGTCAAGATAATAATAATTATCATACAAACCAGGAAACAGAGAGGCATCAGCCTCAAACAGTAGTTGATTATAAATCTGAATATCCACCATTAGGACGGTCTGAAAGAATAAGAAAGAAAGCTGATTCTTATAACCAACCTATATCAAATGCAAATTATCATGATGCGGGTTTTCAAGGAGCCAGACTGAAACAGAAATATTGAAAACATCAAGTAGTGTTTCAGAGCGGAAATGTGATTCAGTTGGTGCTATATCTGAATGTGAATCAACACTGTGTGTGTCTAATGACAATAGAAATGTGGACACAGAGTCTTCTATCATAAAAAATGTTCATGGTGATTTTAGTGTATATAATTATTCTGATATGAACATCAATTCACGTGCAGCCAATTTGCTTGCAAAAGAAATGATGTTTGTACCAACAAAACATTTTAATTATACCAACACTATGATTGATTTGAAGCTATATCCAAGACAGCTTAATTTTTCATTGTTGTATCAAAAAGAACAACAACTAAAGTAACATGTATAACATTATCTCTATATTTAACCCCCCTCCACCCCAAACTTCACATGTATGAAAAAATGTGTGAACTTGACTTAAAATATTTACGCACATGGAGAGTTGGATTAAATTTAAATGATCAGGAAGCATACCTTTTGAGTTGCGAAATGCCAATTTAAAGTTATGAAACCTGATAAGGGAGGGGGTGCTGTAATAATGAGCATAGATAAACACACGGAAAAAATGATGAATTTATTGCATACAGATACATATGAAGAAGTATCCTTGAATCAATTAAATGGGGCATATAAGAACATACAATCCCAACTGAGTGACATTTTTTTAGAACAAAGAATAGACATTTAATTGTATAATTATTTAAATGTGACATCTCCCAGGTTATCAGTTTACTTTGGTAACCCAAAAATTCATAAAAATATTTACAACCCTCCAATGAGATGACTAGTAGATGGGAGAGGGTCCATAACATCAGCCTGTGATCAATATGTAGATCATGAGCTGAAAAAAGTGTTACAGAAAGAAGCTCAAATCTGTAAAGATTCATGGACATTCTTAGCCAATATAAATGAAGTTCAGTTAGATCCAGATGACATCTTAGTGACTGTAGATGTCAATGATTTATATACAGTAATGCCTAAGGAAGAGGGGCTAGAATGGACTGATGAAATACTGTTACAACATAAAGTACTGCATGTAACAATAATACTGATTTTAGAACTTCTTGAATTGGTACTTAACAATAACTTCATTAGTTTTGGCCATAACTATTTCTTGCAAAAGAGAGGTATAGCTATGGGCTCACCTTGCAGAGGAACCTATGCTAATACCATAATGTCTTATTGGAAGAAGAATTTTGTATTTAATACTAAGTACAGAATCCACCTTAAAACCTATCATAGGTTCCAAGACGACATAAGTATAATATGGAATGGACCTATGAGTCTACTGGAAGAATTCCTGTCATATATTAATGCTACAACTACATTTTTAAAATTCATATGAAAATTTGATACTGAACATATGGATTATTTGGATGTACATTTATTTAAACATTATACATGTAATAAATATGTTGCTAATATATACAAGAAGCAAACATATTCCAACTCATTCCTGCATTTTAACAGCTCCCACCCGTATCATCAGAAAAAAATCTGTGGTTAAAGCTCAGTTAGGGCAGCTCGAATGGTTTCTAGAATGGAAGACTTCATTCATGAATGCAATACATTACGACTTATGTTCATTCAACAAGCCTACCCAGTAGACCTACTAGATGATTTAGTTCAAGAAGTACAAAGTAAAAGAATGAGCGTTTTTTTAAACCCATTTTAAGTAGTAATGATCAAGTTATTAGTTTAGCAACAGAGGAAGAACTTTCCCTTCCTCCTATACAAGATAAAAATGAGAGTAATGTGACACATGATACTGTCAAAAAACAGACAGACTATACAAAAGCTTTAGTTATTACTTTGTGTGGATCATAAGTTCTTAATTTACATATTCCAGAAAAACTGGACCATCTTGTTAGATGACCCTTATGTTAGACAACATGTAGGTGACAAACCACTCATTGTATATAAAAAAGGCTTGAGCTTTAAAGATTTGTTAAAGAAAGGTCAAGCTATTGTCTATAATAATAAATGTGGAATGTGTAAATGTGGTGCATGTACATGGTGTAACAAAATAAGAGAAACAGATAATTTCACTATAAGAAATTATATGTATGAGTTAAAAGGAAAGTACAATTGTAACTGTAAAGCAGTGGGCTACCTGGCACACTGCAGTTCATGCACTGCATTTTATATAGGAAAATCAGAGAGAAAGATTAGCCAAAGAATTTATGAGCATGAATATGCCATAAGAAAATTCAACATAAATAATGCCTTATCTAAACATATTATGGAATTTCCAAGCCATAAGTTTTACTTTATTATTATTGACCAATTACTTCTAAATGACAAACAACCATGGGGACTGCAATTGGAATTAAAGGAATTAAAATGGCAGCTGCAAGCAGACTTATGGCCAGGTATAAATGAATGTACGTCAATTTCTACAGTGTTAAACTTAAAGGTTTTAGAAAAAAAATAATTATAAAGATCGAATAGCAAGGTTTTTTAGTATAACTATATGAATAAATATTTAGTAGATTTTAAACTGCAAGGAATTTTAGGAAATGTGTACTTATGTGTTGTATATCTAGTTATGATTCAACTTTATTATGGTAGAGATGGTGTCTTATGTTCTTATACATTGTGGCAAATTTTGCATTGAAAATGTTTTTAAGGAAGTATCACTTTAAATAATTGACTTAACCAATTTAAATAATTATCTTAGCCAATTAAATGTTTTTAGGTCTTGTTTAAAGGAACTGATGAACTGTATGTGTTGTCTGAAGAAGTTTATTATTGGATTAAATGAAAGCGCTAACCATTTTTGACTTGCATGAGTGTTTTTACCGCTTGGTGCATTGATTTGTATGCATTTATTTAACTGCTGACAGTCCGGTCTACAGTCTTTGTCGTTTTCATCAGTTTGTTGTTGGTGTTATAGCTTTCATCAGTTTATGACATGCTGTAGGTGGACTGGACACTCTAAACTGACCCTAGGTGTGAGTACGTGTGTGTGTGCCTTCTGTGGAAGGCTGTGCACCAGGCTGGCAACTCGACACTGTAAAATCTCCACTGCCAATCATGAGTGGACAGGTGATCTGCTGTGGTGACCCCTAATTGGGAAAAAGCCAAAAGAAGAAGAAGAAGGTGTGAACTGCAACCTGATATGCTGTAGTGATGGTGGTGGACTTAGAAGGGAAATATAACAAAAGAGGGTAGTCTTCTAAAGAAATATATGAGAACATTTGGAAGATGTGAAATTAGTAGCAAAAATCCAGACAGAATTAATGTATTATTCTTCAAAGTACAATAACTGTGTTAGACTGGACAGAAAGTACACTTTATAAGAACATGGGTATTTAATTGAAAGTTGTGAAACACATCTAATAACTTTTTCAGACCACAAGAACACTTATCCATCTACCTGCTTAACTGAATAAACTACTGGAAATTTCAACAAGGTGTCTTTATTCCTCCCACAGGGAGGGTATCAGACAGAGAAAGAGAGAGAGACTCTTCTAGATCTGCTAGATAAAGTGATTTTATCTGGACTAATCCTTTATAGTCTGTTTCTTGTTAGTCCTGTCACCCTCTGGGTCACAGGTTGGATACCAGACTTAGCTTGAACCCTCTGGATTACTAATATTTTAAAGAGAGGGACAGTGCCAGCATCTTGGAAGAGAGCTGTGATGGCTGTACTACTCAAAGAGATTAAAGATCTTTAAATCCAACCTCACATAGAACAGTTTCAATCCTGAACCATGATAATAACGCATTTATGTTTATACTAGCTAAGGTGAATGGCTAAGGTGTTGACAAAATTGACAGATATGGATCAGTGTGATGTAGTGAAGGGAAGGCAAAGATCTGACAACATTAACAGAATTATGATGATTCAAAGGCAAGCAATGTACAAGAAAATCCCATTATTGTTCGTGGGTCTTGACATAAGAGGAGGCTTTCAATAAAGTTAGATGGGATTTTATTAGTAGGGCAATGAGAGCATTTGCATTTCCTGACTGAATAATGGGGTTAATCAGGAAGCATACCTCTCAACCATTCCGAATTACTCATTTTTTACCGAATTTTGGGGTTCAAATGAAGGGGTACCACGATTCTCGAGTGGCACCCCTTCATTTCTGATTTTTTTTCTTTTGTTTTCTTTGTTTTTTAATTTTTGCGGTGTTAGAGCTGATGTCATTGAGTATGTGACAACGTCAGCTCATTCATGGCTACCAGCCTGCGCAATGACATCAGCTTCCCCTACCAGCCTGTCGGAATTGAGCTCAAGGAGCTCACGCATTTCTGGCGTGCCTGGCTGCTCAAATGCGAGCGGGAACAGCAACAAACGGTTGCGATTATGAAGAACTATGGAGAGCTGGCTCTATTATTGCTGATGCTGAAGAGAACTTCTTCATAGTAAGGAAACTAACAGAAAAAAACAATAAATCAAAAAGGCATTATAGGAACAAGGGAGACTGAAATGTGGTTTGAATACACATTGTGATAGCTAACTGCTGAATTATTATTTAGCCAGAAGTAGCATTATAATCATGTTTTAGTGACATGCCGCACAGTTGTTTGTACACACGGAATAGATGGTTTTAGATACAGGAGGAAGGAAATGAAAAAAATGATGTCAGGTGATTGTTTGTGTCACTTGTTCCAAACTCTTGTATAGTTAAAAGTTTTCTCAGTCTTGTCTCTCAGTTTTTGACTTTGTGGTAAATCACAAAGGATTGCAGTCAGTCGACAAAGCCTGCCATTAGAGTTACATGCTTATTCTTCAGAAAGTGCATTTTGGTATAAAACCTGTTCTGTTAATTACAAAATGTCCCTGATTATGGGCATTTGTCCATCACTATTTTTGTCTTTGCCCCTGATTCTTAAGTGGAGATGTTGAGGTGCCAGTGATGCAGAGTTCTGTAGATGTGCTAGTATTTAGAACATGCAAGTCTGCCATTTGCACTTTGTATTTATTTTTTTAAAAAATTACTTGTTTTAACTGGTAAAGGTGGTTACCCAGGTTTGTAATTGGATTCCTTGCTTAGTCAAAGCACATTCTGGTTGAGTGATGGCTGCTTGGTATTAATTATTCATATGTGATCTGTGCTCTGCAAATTTCCATTGTGTGCTGGATTATTTCTAAAGCTTACTTGGAGATATTTAATGTCGATATTCACTGATAATTGTACAGGATAAAGGTCTGTTCATGTACTAGTGCCATTTCTAATGCTCAGGCATGCATTGTGATGAGTCCCTTCCGCTTTGGGCAAGAGTTGGTTGCACCACATTACTTGAGGCCACTTAAGTTTAGTCTTTCTAATGCCGTTCAGCCTGCTTCATTTGATTTAACATCAATGCATGATAGAACTGCATTTGTCCTGCCATCGTAGTTTGAGTTTTTGTTTGTCCCATGTACTGTTGCATTTTTAATTAAGGTAACTGTGCCAGCAGATTCTTTCTTACTTTGTAACTTATTCCGGACAGAAGATTTTAGAAACCATTTTACTGTACTCCAAAGTTTTGCTAATCCTTTTGCTAATGTTCTGATAGAATTGAGCACCTCTAAAGTGTGTGTGTGTGTGTGTGTGTGTGTGTGTGTGTGTGTGTGTGTGTGTGTGTGTGTGTGTGTGTGTGTGTGTGTGTGTGTGTGTGTGTGTGTGTGTGTGTGTGTGTGTGTGTGTGTGTGTGTGTGTGTGTGTGTGTGGTACTCAGGCTCAAACCCTGTACCTTGAGTACAGGGGTAAAAAGAGTCTAAAGTCCCTAGCCACCACCACTTGTGACCTTTGCCCAGGTTTTTTGTGCTAAGAGTTGAGAGCTATAGTGAGAAATTAATTTGTAGTCCCCCATTATTGGCTTTGTTTGTCCAGGTTTTTTGTACTAAGAGGTTGAGAGCTGTGGTGAGAAGTGAGAAATGAATTCACTAAATGATAGCCATTAAGTTTCAGTCTTCCTATTTTTTATGAAAGTGCTGCTTTAGCATAGTGGTATGTTGCTCTGACTGTAGTGCATAGGGTCCTGGGCTCAAGACTTACTAGTGAAATGCATCTTGGTAGCACAGCACTTTATTCTAGCAACTTTACAAAATTATACCAGCAATGTTTAAAATGTGTCCCTGGTTTGAGACCTTTTGCCCCCCCCCCCAAAAAAAATGAAATTGAAAATAAGTGCTAGTAAGTTTTGAACACATTTTAATTTCTTGATAAGCCTGTATTGTAATTTCTACTGCATTTCTATAATATGGAGCTTTCCCCCCCAGGCCTCCACTGAAAATGGGCTGCCTGGGCCCAGTGGACTTCCCCCCTGTAATCAAACTGGAAATAAATAAATAAAGTGCGAGAAGCTATGCAAGATGCCTGTGGCTTACACTGCTGTCACTCTATTTATAGTGTGGGTGTGGAAATAGATTTTTATGATGGAAATGTTTTGAATTGGGCAGTTTTGTCATTATTGGTTCATGCATTTTATTTCATTGCCTACAGTGCAGTCTACTGGAAAAATGTTCAAACAATAAATTTAAAATGCGCTCTAACACCTGTGCTGTATTATACAAGGAATACAATTTAATAAAGTCAGGAAGGTGTATCAAAGAAAAGAACACATGTATGTTTCTTGTTTTGTGTGCAAGGGGCCAATGATTTGAAAACAGCCCAAAGGTAATCTTTATCCACCACTGGCCAGATGCATTTTCTTTGGATGTGGTGTGGGTTTTAATGCTGTTTCAATGAATGTAAGTTTCAAGGGCAGAGAAGTTTTAATGCCAAGTCTATTTTCATTGTGAGACATAATTGCTTTGTTTACCAGATGTCTGTTAGTGTTTGTGCATTGTTGTGCTGTAAAAATAAAATCCAAATAATCATTGTAGAAGTAAAGCGGTATCCACACATTAGTGTTTATGGTAAATGGGGTGAAATAGCCAGGTAATGGGACATTGGAATGGTTGAATGCAGGAAGATCTGGTGCCATACTTTGGTTGCCTGTTCTTCAGTTTGCGTTTGAAAGTTGGTATCCCACAATGCTATTGGAGTGGGTGGGGTTACGTAATTATGTATGCAAATTAAATGTTAATCAGTGTACAGATTTGTACCTATTTTTCATGGGCCTTGTCCAGATTTTTGATGTTTCCAGGTTGAGAGGTATGTCAGGAAGATATAAGAAAGTCAGAGGCAAGAACCAAGTTTATGTCCTGTAAATTTCAGTTAATTTCACAAACCTACTTAATTCTTTTAATAAGATTTATAACATCAGCTCCTGATATATTTTACTGGTTTCTATAATTTTTCTAGCCTCTCAAGACTCAGAACTAAATCTTGTGAAACACTGTCTTTCCAATAATTCTAAAAACTGAAAAAAGTCCATCACACTAATTTCTTACCATTTCTCTGGATGTAAATTCCCTGAGAATATTTAGGTATAATGCTTTATCTTTGTTTACCTAACATTCTTCCTTTCAGCCTTAAAACCTATGGGATGTTTTTTTTGTCTTTGAATGTATAAGGATAATTCTTTTGACCTAGATATTTTTTTACTTTAAATCTTACTGCTTTGCCTCCATGTACCACATTAGTTATGCGTTCTAAGCCTGCTTGAACCCTAACACCAGCCCTACACATTATGCTAAAAATAACCTTATCCCCATCCCTAACACCAAACAATACACATACAAAACACATACTGACTGTTACTCACTAACCCCTGCCCTAACCCTTTCCCTAACCCTTGTAGACTCATGCATACTCAAGCACACGCACATTTCCAGAATACTAAAACATTTGGTATATGCAGATGCTTCATCACCTGTCAGTAGATGATCCACATAAATGGTGTAGCTAACATCAACACACTTATGTTGACACACTACAGTGCATGCTATTTCTTAGAACATATAAAAACAGAATAGCCACCCTGCACTCCACAAATCCCACCACTATATATATATACTAAATCCGAGATCACACAATCACCAGGGAAAGAGTGTAGTCCTCTGCTCCAGGAACAGTCAGTCTTGCACATCTGTTGACCACGTTTTGGTGACCAAAGTGTGTTGGCAATACAATGGTCGATTTAACAAAAAATGATGACTGTCAAAGAACCCATATATATATATATATATATATATATATATATATATATATATATATATACATACATATATATATATATATATATATATATATATATATATATATATATATACACACGTGTGTGTGTGTGTGTGTGTGTGTGTGTGTGTGTGTGTGTATGTATATATTAGGGTATTTTAATAACAATGGTCATGGACATAAGTAAAAATGCAGCTTTCATTCAGCTCACAAGTTGTTTATCCAAGTTTGCAATGCATGTGTTTAAAAAAATATATAGTCTCACTATCAAAAATGTCCATGTACAGATTTATTCACTGTTCAAATAAAAAGTCCAAAATAAAACTAATGTCTGATCCAGCTAAAATGAATTTGTTGTAAGCTGTCCAGTGAACATATTTATCACCCAGAGCATTCCATCTCATTCCAGTCTCATTGAGTGTTCCAGTCTAGGCAGGGTCACCCTTCCTTGCTAATAATCCCTGTCTAGGCATGAAACCCCTCCCCCGGCTGATTCACAATGAAATCTATATTCAGTCTCCATACAGGACAATGAGCATCCCCCTTGATACTCCAGCAAATTTGTCATGCCTCAGAAAATCCCTCCTTTTATACCAGAATAAATCATAAAATTATATTCATAATGACCCATTAACCAACATAAAGGAATTTATTCCCTAACTAATACATAACATCACCCAATGGCTTTTTTGAAGAAATACCATTTTTTATGTAGTATTTACTTTACACCATTGTATTAACAATACTTTCACTTGAAAATACAGGAGTTTATGATGTTTACATCACAATCAGCATTCAGTACTCCAAAATGCTTCATGGCACCCATTCCAGGCCATAATCAGGAACTCAAATTTAAATGGAATGATTGCTGGACAATGACAAACCATCTAACTATAGGAAAAAAAAACTAAATCCATATTGTCAATTACTTAGTAGACAACAAAATATCGCCATGGAATGCAGGCCAAAAGGTCACAAAAGTAGCATTACTAAGTCCATAAAAAATCAAGCAATGAAAGTGTTGTAGTATAGTTTCACTATGTCCTGAAAACTAATCACAGCTTTCTCATTTACTGTCCTAAAGCTGGCCAAAGCATTTGCCACCACAGATGCTGGTAATGGATCTCCTTCTTGACAGTCAAAGGTACTTACAGTTAGGAAAGACTTTATTTTATTAATACAAGCACCCAGTTTGATTGACTCCCCTTTTACTTTAATATTCTGTTTTATAAGCATATTTTTGGTTTTAGAGCATCTTATGGCATTGTCATTCGAAGCTCCTTCCACTTGCTATGCATGGAATCAAGCCTTTATTAGCTTTTAGTTTTCCTTTCTCAGATTGTTCTGTTGCTGAGATGTTTGAGTTGTAATTAAGGAGGGGTAATATGAGTGTCTGCACCAGGAGCAAGCTGTTAGAAAAGTGGCAGGTGCCGATGATGCACTAGAGCAGTACAGGCATTGAAGCCATAAGGATATTGCAGCTTCATAAATGAATGCTGATACTACAGTCACAGTTTCAGATGAAAAGAAGTGCTCGGTGTGCTAGTAGAAAGTTGCTAGTTACAGTCAGGAAAGCAGCTTGCTACAGTGACTTTTTTTTCCTGTTTCTGAAATGTGGGAAAACTCCAGGCCTCTGCTGAAAGGGTTTTTTTTTACTAAAAATAGCCAGACAAACTTGGTAAACAAAAGCTCCTCAACCTTGGGTTGTGGGGTTGTCAGTTGAATGAACTGGTCAGTGACGGCACTTGACTTAGATAAGGCTGAGCAGCTTGGTAATGTGAAGGGTTATTTTGCTCAGGTAACAACTCTTCTCTGTTCTTTTCAAAAACAACACAGACTTCATTGTCAGAATTCCTATACTCTACCTGTGTTTGCAGTTATTTTACTTTCAGTATTTTCTCTTCCTCTCTGTGAATTCTTGGCTCTATTATTTTGCATTTTTGTTTCATATTTAGCATTTATCCTTAGTTTCTTAGTCTGAAATTTCTGACTAACGTCCTTCTCTGGAGGCCTACCTTTGCTATCTTGCTGTACTGCTTTCTTCTGTGAATTTGAAACTTTCTTCACTTCTGGATGTGTTTCTCTGCTATGTTTTATCACATTTGCCTTTTTATAGACCTCATCAGCATAGCATAAGTGGATTGTTTGACTATGCTTTAGAAACACAGGGTGTTTAAACCCATCTGATACTCATAAACATTAAGGTGGCTGCAAAATATCTAAACATACATTCAAGCCAAGGGTAAAAACATTACACACAAACCAGTCAGTAAAAACTGCATATGAAAAGCTAAGCTAGAGTTTTCACTATGTGATACCTTAAAAAGGCTGAAATATGCATGTCCACATTTACTGAGGTTTGGATTTATTGACCTGGATGTTTCCATAAAGACTTAAAAGTAAAAAAGTTATGGGCATTCAGAAGACATAGGTGAAACACTTGATGGCCTTAATAGTTCATTTGCACATACCAGATAGGCCTCCATCACAGTAGGTTTAAGGTAGTACACAGTGAAAATGATAGCTTAGCTGGATATAGCTCTAGAGGCAGTTGCTGCCTATTAATTGCAATGAAGACTGATTTCCTGTCTCCTTCAGACTGTTTTGACACAGCCTTTAATGCAGTCAGCAGTGCACTTTCCTGGTTCAGTAACTGTGCCACATCCCCCCTGTGCAGAACCACAGGTTCCAGCCTTGCTGACAGCCCATCTGTGTTTAAGTGACTGTGGTGAGGGTGATGGTAGATCTTGAAGTTAAAGGGCTGGAGGGTCAGAGCCCACTTGGACAGTTTCAGGTTGCAGTCTTACTGTCTGAAGTGCTATTGAAAATAGGTATGTTCAGTAACTAATACAAATTCTCTTCCTAACAAATATAATTTTAGGGGGTAAAGGTCCATTTTTATGGCAAGGCATTCTCTCTCAGTAGAGTCTTTCAGCATTACGAAACTCTCCTCTGATATGACAGATGGCAAGACTGCACCCATGCCTAACTCATGAACTTAGAATTGTTTGGAAAAGTCTGTATCTATCGGTATTGATTCTAATCATAGCATGTCTTTTAATTGACTAGAGCTTACTTTACTTAAACTGTTCATCTAACCTTCAGTGGGGCCCTACCCTAAATCAGGTCAGTTAAGGTGCAAACAATGGTAACAATTTCAAGACGACATTTATGTTAGTAGCTAGCCAGACCAGAGAAAGCATTAACCTGTTTCTTAGTGGTTGACATGAGACAGTTTTGCACTACTTCAATTTTCTCATCCTGTGGTTTCTCTGTCCTTTAGCCTATTACATAACCCAATGACTCTGCTGCATCTAACGTGTGCTTAGCCTGGTTAGCAGATAGCCCTGCTTGACATAAGGAGCCTAAGATGACTTGTACTTAAGAGAATTGGCTTTCCTAATTTTTAGAAAACATTACCACATCATCAAAGCCTACTGCATCCCTTGTATGGGGTCTTAGATTCATAGATTCTTACTAGGCTAACAACCAGGGGGCCTTTCTAAGCCTAGCTAAGTTTTCCCAATAGAATAATGATATCCTGTATCCAAACAGGGCATATAGTGGCACAGTGGTGCAGCAGTTAGCATTGTTGCCTCACAGCAAGAGTTTCCTCGGTTTGATTCTCTGCTGGGGTGCCTTCTGTGTGAGTCATATACTCCCTGTGATTGCATGGGTTTCCTTTGGGTGCTTCAGTTTCCTCCCACATTCCAAAGACATGCAGCAGGTGGATTGGACAATCTAAACTGGCCCTAGGTGTGCATGGCAGGGCTAGGCACCTGGTGGTGTAAACCTTTGCTGTAGATGATAATCATTATTGAAGTGACACCCTAACTTCATGTGCAAACAATGGGAAAAGGGGTTGAGGATGGATGGATTTATAGGCTACCTCTGTCCATAAGGGGCATGGGTGCCAGGATCAGTATAAATAATAATCCTGTTTGCTAATCAGGTAGGCCTACTGGACAGTCCCTTTTCAGTGGTGACCTCGGAGGAATGTCTTGTTAAATTACTTGCTCAATGTCACACAGTAGACAAGTGAGGGATGAGGGAATCAAACCTTGTACTTAGGAACTACAGCTCAGAACCTTTGCCTCTGCAGTGACTGCCAGAAAGAATTTATACCATCAGCCTCTTGAATGTTGCAGGTGCTTGGTACAGAACAAAAGATTCTATTCTGTTTGTGAAAAAATCCACTTTTTCTTTAAAATCTGACTATTGTAATTTTTCATTAGCTTTATATAGGTCAAAATTGGACAGAAACTTAGCCTTGCTCATATTTCAATCAGTTTGTCTACTCTGGACATAGGATTTGAATAAATGTTAAATATGCTGTTTAGTTTTCTGAAATTGCTACAAAACCTTATAGATCCCCAGGCTTTGGGACCAGATCAGTGGGGTTATTCCACTTGCTTTTGCCTCCAAGTTTAAGCATTTTCCTTACCTCTTTCTTAACTGCTTCACATTGGGATTCTGCTATTTGGTACAGTTTCAGATATACTGTCGTCATCCAGCATAGTTTCTGTGTTGTGCTGATTAACCTGGTTCTGCCAGACATCTCTGGGAATGGGTCTACCTGATAACACCGACATGCCAAAACACTGACAAAGAAATAACTGACACCACAAAACCGAAAGTTCAAAATCACGAAACTTCACATGCCCGACAAACCACAATCCCGACATTCAACAAAACACAGACGTTATCTGAAAAACGCACACACAACACAAGTACACCAAAAACCTTACAAACCTACACTAAACCTTACATACACAACTATCTATGTACTAACCTTAACCCAAACCCTAACCCTAAGGTCCATCACTATCGCACACTTACCTTACCCGCACCCTAACCCTAACTCACTTAATCCGCCCCAACCCTAAAGTCCATCACTATCGCACACTTACCTGACCCACACCCTAACGTCCCTCACTATCACACACTTACCTTACCCGGACCCTGACCCTAACGTCCATCCCTATCGCACACTTACCTTATCATGTCGATGTTCTCAGTGTCAGGCTTTGCAACTGTCGGTCTTCTCCGTTGTCAATCTTCCGGTGTCAGTTATCTCATTATCGGTGTTTTCCACTTTTGGCATAATCAGGTAGACCCCTGAGAATACATTCTTATTGCCGAGTACAAATTCAGATTTACTTCTGTTTCTGAGACACGGATACAGTCTCATCACTTACTGTGGGGGTCTTAATTTCCTCTGCAAAAATCCTACAGAAATGTCATGTTTTTCTCTAAAGTTTCAAAACATTTATGTAGCATAAATGTTCTGGTTTCATTTGTCTAGCTGTAATGTAATTCACTTCACTTACTTTTTCTTCAGATTCAAAATGTTCCTGACATTTTGCAAAGACGTTCTTTTCAGCTGTAGGTACTAATGGAAGTACTCTAGCTCCTGGTCCTAGCTAATTGAGATTGTGGGGTACATTCATGAAGGTACCATGATGTGTACACCTCTGCATACACATTGTGTTCACATTTTGCTATTCAGAAAATGCCCTAACACAGTGCTGCACAGTGCTGTAACATGTAGACACGCAGTAGCATGTAGGGCTGGCCCCATGGCCATGCTGAATGCAAATGAGGCAGTCTGAGGGAGAGGTATATGCTAATTAGCCATGTGATTTGTCTCCCAGATCCAACTCCAGGAAGGCATCTACATAATGAACAAGTCAAGAAAATGCTTGGCTGTGTAAATGAGTGTGTCTGGCTCCACCATGTTGTGGTATTGAACATGGGCAAAAGGCCATGTTCAGCTACATCTCATGACGTGATACAGGGATCATGGGTGGGGGGAGCCACTAAACACCAGGGATAATGCATCTGTGAAGTACCTTAATGGCACCAGCAGCAGTACGAAGATCAGGGGAGGGGGGGAATCTCTAGACACCAAGGGATACATGCAAACTAAGTGCCTTAAGAGCACCAGCGTCAGTGAGGGGTTCAGGATGTAGGGGAATCACTAGATAGGGATAAGGCATTAATGAATATGGTATGTATTACATATACTTTTAATAGTTGCATCATTTTTTTTGATGTGCAATGTATTATCTAAATATCACAAAATGTGTAATTTAATCTGTGTAGGAGGTTATTTCTATGAGAAATGAACCAGCAACACTGTCCTAAGTGAAACAAAATAAATTTACTAAAACAACCAAAGGAAATAATTTGGGGCATTTATCCTTAAATTTGTTGTATCTGTCATCTTATGTAAATGGACTACTCCATTACAGACCTTTAATAATCATGATTTGGGCCCACAAAAAGAAGGGTAAATCCACTATATATGCATTAAGGGCGTGGGTCTGACAGGGCTGATAAGATGCATAAATGAAGAGTTTACTTACTGACTTAAGAAATAAATACATGTAATTAAGAATAAGTAGCCAACACATTTCGCTTAATCATTTAAAAAAAAACATAATTTATTTCAGTTAAAGTTATAAGAGGAATGGGCTGAGGGCAAGTAGCCCTCTTAGGAGGCAAAGACAAAGTACAGCAGTGATGATTGGTAGTGTGATGTGTTCTAAGGCTGTAAATCTACTCCAGCATCAGAAAATTAAACACTAAGCTTAAGGTGTGGTTTAGATATTTTTCTCCCTCAGCTTAGCATCACCAGCTTCTGCCCTTCTTCATCAGATCTGTTGGACCCATCTTAGCCTCCACTGGGCTTAATCTGACTCATATTTAGAGCTGGTAAGGAGATTGAAGATGCTGATGGAGTGAGATACTGCTGCCAAGGAGTGTGTCCTAACTGCCATCTTCTTATGCAGCCTTGCTAGCTCTAGGATCACTGCCCTTGGGACAGGCCTGCATGCTTCCAAGCATGAGCAACTTCATGGCTAAGTGATGCAGCACTTATACTGCAGCAGAGAGATTGTCAGGCTTTTACTCTGCTTATTAAAGCAAGCCTTGGCTGTGCCCCCCCCCCCCCCCCACAGATGGATGAGCTAACATCAGTCTCTCATTCCCTTCCTCCCTTTTCAGCACCTGCAGCTCTTGTGCCTGTAATAGGTCATTTGGGCACAGTAAGGGGCTTTGTCCCACTGCATCACAGGGCTATTCACGATATGGTTGAAAGTTGGCTAAACTCAGTTTGAACTATGGTAGTTTATTTGGCTCCACAAAGGTTAACCCCCAAATGCTTGAACTTGGACAGATAGAGGTTCAGACCACTATTAAAGATCTTGGTTTGATTTGCTATTGAAATAGTTTTGGGACATTCTTTTCCTGATTAAGATGTGCTGAATTGTGAGAAGAAGTAACTCAAAGATGGATAGGGTCACTTTTACAGCTGTTTATTTTATTTGATTCTCAGTACAACAGACAATTTGCATTTTAGTTGATTACTGGAAGAGTGTAGATCCCAGTGACTTAATGGATAAGTCATTATACATCTGAGCTGAAGATTGTGGGTTTATTTCTTGCCTAATTCTCTGATTCCTTCTCTTTGTCTCTCTCTCTCCAAAACACTTATTCTTCATACAGGGTTACTCACAACCTACAACCAATGTAAAAATACTGACTTGGCAGTGGATATAAATAAATGTGGCATTGTCAGTTTTATGAATCAGATAGTTGCTGTCACCAACAGTTCTGTGCTACACTTAAATAGACTCCTAGGAACCTTGGTACAATTACAGAAGAGAGTGTCTCCTTTGACCAATAAAGTGCCACAGGTCTAAAAAAAAATATTTGATGAAACTCATATGCAATTAAGGAGGTCACTGTCCCTGTGTATTCTTTACTTGACAGTATAATGTCATTGTCACACAAATTTCAACATGAGAGAAGCTTCTTGAAGATCACTAGGCCATAATCTTCTCACAAACCTGTGAACCTCTGAAGTTATGAGTATTCCATGCAGAATAGTTAAGGAAAAAGCATAGTTTACACAGACTCGATTTAGAATTCAATTTTTTAAGTAGGAGAAGCTTGCCGGCCAGCTCAACTGTGCATTGCTTTATGTGGATATTTTTAAAACTGTGAGCCCAAACAGGTATTTTATTTAGGTCTTGTTACTGATTTTGTAAAGCATATTTGTTTTGCAGTTTGTAAAGATAGGAATGCTATTATTTTAGCTAAAGGCTTCCGACCCATTGCAGAATCCTTACATTCATTCGAATGACAGCCAGCTCCGGCTTATATTCACTTAATAACTTTCATCCAGAAGACAATGTCTGCATTAGAATCCTGCATATGTTGCTTGGGTTTTTGTGATATTCCTTGGATCAATGATCTGTGCAATCCTACTGAGTCACCATACTTGCTAAGTACTCCCTAAACATCTGGCAGTACACGTAATAGTGGAGCAGGGTGTGTATGAGTGTAGACTTGAGGCTTCTTTTATTCCCTACATTTTCCTTTTTCTTAAAAAAGTATCTATATTGTTAACATTTGTAGATCGTATTACACACACACACACACACACACACACACACACACACACACACACACGCACACACACACACACACACGCACACACACGCACACACACACACACACACACATGCACACACACACACACACACACACACACACACACACACACACACACACACACACACACACACACACACACACACACACACACACACACACACACACACACACACACACACACACACACACACACACACACATATACACACACCATGCTGCACAGAGGGATATCCTTTACTTTTCCTCAGTTCCTAGTCCATTCATCTCATTCTATCATTCCATGTTGTACCACTTGCCCAGCCCTTTAAACCTGGGCACGTAATTCAGTATTTGCATTACACAGAAGGAGCCATTTATGGAGATAAGCTGGGTAGTGTGAGTTATGCTAGTCTCCTCTACACAGGGACTCCATTTGCCAGAAAAAAAGTCAACAGAAACTATGTGCCTAGACACAATCCTGAATGCTCAGAGGGATGGTCTGGATAGTTTCTTCTATTTTCTGAAAGTCAGTTTTATTATTTCTCTGAAGCTGTTTCTAGGCAAAACATTTAGCTCATGTTAGTTATTTTGTTAAACATTATCATTTTGTATATTTAATTTACATCTTTTAACTTATATGTTAATAACCAAAAATTGCATGACTTTGTAAGAGACAGAAGGCAATAAAATTTGTCACAGATTTATTATAGATACAGTTTTATTTAGTAGTGCTGGTAGACTGATTATTACTTACTGCATTTTAGGTATTGTTTATCTAAAATATTTTTTTTATTGAGTAGGAATTTCCTGATTGATTGAAACTGATATCTGAATTATTATTGAGTTCTGGAAGGTCATGTCCTGCTACACAGAAATATTGATTTCATTTTTCTGAACCTTTTGATAAAATCATGTTATAAACTCAAAGTATGAACATGTTTGTGTCTCTAGAAGAGTAAAGTACTAAAAATGAACTTAGCTGCAGTCTGGAACATGGCTTTTCTAAGGAAGTAAGGGTGGCAACTCAAAAGAGCTAAACAGGCGGTGTTACTGTGTTTTAAGAGGAATGTGTAGCCATAATAAAGATATTCAAAAGTCTTTCTGTTTTCATCATGCAATAACATCTAGTGCATTTTTGTCTTGTTACTATTACTGAAATTTTATGGTTGCGTGTGCCTGGCATCTCCACAAAAAAATAGATGTTATGCTAATTAGGTGTCCTATGTTATGGTCAAATGTCATTCATTTCCCTGATTTCTATGCAGGTTACCTATAATAATAGCATGACTATTAAATCTTGTTACCCGCTATTTCCAGTGTGAACCTATCTTATGAGTGTCATAGGCTGGTATTTCTGCATGTGTCTTTCTCATTCTGTATGCTTTCACTTCATACTGTAACTGATCTGTGTGTTATTCTGTGCTTTAGTTGATTTGAATATGGTTTATGTGTTATTCTTATATGCTTTATTTCATTGGCTACCCTTTCATTTTTGACAGTCTTTTTTATGAAAAATGTTACAAAGGTTACTTAACTTCATTTCTTTATCTCTACTGTAACACTATTTCTTCAAATTCTCTTATTTTGAAACAGAAAAAAATGAACCTGGAATTTTTAAAACTGTTAAAACATGACATTTTCCATGAGATTAAATTTGTATTTAACAAATAAAACACTTGGACTAATCATAAGTTTTATGCAATCATGCTTGGGGCACTTCATAGTAAATTAGTGCATATCACTCTGCTGAGGAGAGTAGACCAACAACTCTCCAATGGTATAACAGTATCAACACTGACTATGCACATAGCAGAACATCACTCCTTTTTTTGCATGTGAAATTAACAGATAGGAGGCTACATCTTCTATAAAAAGGCTACACATTATAATTTGATGTGCCTCGATTGTCTCAAGTGACCTGGACTCAGTTAATGGATCTGGGTGCTAGAGCAGCTAGGGAGTGAGAATGAGGGGACAGATAAGGTAGCTTAGACAATGGGCCAGCTGGACATCGGCACCCTGATTGTAGCATGAACATTCACAGGCAGTGTATTAATGTGCAGGTAATATCCACTGAAAAATGTGTCCAGTGCTTTAAGGCAGAATGGTCACCATTAATTTGCACTCATATAGCAGTACTTTTGCTGTTTGCTGTGAGCATAACATTAACAAAAAAAAAAAAAAAAAAAAAATATATATATATATATATATATATATATATATATATATATATATATATAAATACATATACAGAATGTTTAAAAAAATGTAAACACGCATGTGTGTGTGTATGTTTATGTCTGTGTGTGTGTGTATGTTTATGTCTGTGTGTGTGTGTATGTTTATGTCTGTATGTGTGTGTGTATGTTTATGTCTGTATGTGTGTGTGTATGTTTATGTCTGTATGTGTGTGTGTATGCATGCATGAAAGTAAGAGTGATCAAGCCATTATTTTATGCTATCTAAGCAGCATTTTTGCTCTTTAGTAAGTGTAAAATAAAAGTAACTGATTATTTAAAAAAATAGAGACGTGTGCGTGCACTTGTGTGTTAAATTCGGCATGCAGGTAGGCAGTTTTTTGTACAAATAATTGTCTTGTTTTCTTTTTCATATTTGAATTGCAATTTTAATATTATTATTCCCAGTTGCATGTTTTATTGGCTCTAATTATTATTTGATTGCTTTATCACTGAATTATTATTAGTGTGTGTGTATATATTTTTTAACTCCCTGGAGGCTGATGGTCTAGGCACTGGGAAAATATATGTTTTTCATGTTTAAAGTTTGTTGCTTCTTTTCTGTACTGCAGTTATAACTATGTTTGTATTACAGAAGGAAATGCAGTATTTATTTATCTCTGTGGTGCAGGACCACTTATCCCCAAATCTGTTAATTGTGGAGTGTTTCATGTTTGACAGATGAAATCAAAATTAAAGAGACGATTAAAGCTTAAGTGGTAGAATTGAAAAGAAAAAATGTCAGAACATTGTCAGTTGGTAAAGGCATATGTGATCCTCTGTGTCATCATTTGGTGTGTACAATTTTACACGAGGAAATTCAGAACAGACAGCTGAGGCTGGTATAATGTTTAAATGAACAGAAAAGTTGACATTGCAATTTCAAAAGAAACTGCAGCCAGACATATGGTGGAGTTACAGGATGGAGTTAAAACTGGTAAACTAAACAAAATTGTGGAAGTAAAAAGCACAAATCAAAATTCATTATATCATGGTTGGTACAGGCCCCATCTTCTTTCTCAGCAAAAATTCAAAAGTGAAGAGTGCAAACAGTTCCATAAGCCAGGACATATTCAGAGAATTTACTACAATAATATGATAAATGAAAATGTGTCACGGTATAAAAAATGTGCAGACTTTCCGGGAATTCATAAACAGTATTTGCAAATACCATTAGCTATGAACACAAAACTCATACGTAAAATATTAAGACTTATTTTTTTCAGATTAATAGTGATGTATATAAAAATAAATCATACTTATCAATAATTTGTAGAATTTTAAAGATCTGAATCTATGGCTTTGATGTGTCTTATTTGGAATATTCTACAAAAATAAAGAAACAGTCTCAGAAGTCAATAAAAAGTTATATTTGGAATCTACAAGTAACTCCACATCATCCATTTACTGGAAAATTTTTCCTGGAAGTTTTTACATAGGAGTTTTGTAACAAAGAATAACATAGCACTGTTTTACAAAAAAATACAATTTAAGATGTTGGAGATGTAATGGTAATTTGGAGGCAGATTGGAAGCATATAATTCTAGAATGTCAAATGGTTGTCTCATTTTGGGAGGAATTTGGAAATTTTACTAAAGCCTTGTGGTCAGACAAATGTAATATTACTGATTCTTTGATTTTATTTACTGTTCCAATTCCAGATCCTATTCCAAGAACTCAAGTGCCTTCCCTATGGTCTATCATGGCTATTGCCAGAAAGGTTATTACAATGAACTGGAAAAGTAAAAATATCTTCTCATTTTCAGTCTAATAGTCTAGCAAAAATGTATGTAATAAAGAAATACAAAGTATGTATAACAGAACGATGAATGTTACTCATAAGAAATTAGCTTGGCAAAAACTTAAAGATTTGTTATAAAAGTAATAATGTTACTGTTTATGTCAATATTTGTTATGGACTTTGTATATAGTTTTATTTGCTTCACTCGATTGTTAAATTTTGTATTATTTATTCATGTTGGGTAAATGCAACAAAAAGCTTTTAACAAAAAATGTACATAATGTTGTAGATGTTGCTGGCAATCATAGCAATGAAGTACTGTCCATTTTGTAGTTACTTAGTGTAAAAGTACCAGACAAAAATGTGATGCCAAAAATAAGTGGATGTAGAAATAAATATAGTCAGACAGAAGGGTAATCTGATTCAGTTATATTTCACTATGGCTATGAAGCATTTTCCAATAGAGAAAAATTGAACATGCATTGCTTAAAACATACACTGGTGAAAAAGTTGCACCTCTTGTCTGTGACCATGGAGTATAATGGCAAAAATGAAGTGTCCATTGTACAAAATGGTAGTGCTTTATACTATTGGAGAAAATTTAGCCAGGGCATCAGGAAACTTCTGCAGATCTTTTTGATAGATGCCATAGGCTCTTTTGCAGTCACCTGAGCTACCAACAGCTCAAGCAGATGTGACCTTGGTTTAATGTTTTATCCAAAGGATGACACACTCAAGAGTGCAGCACCCCTTTTATGATTTCACTATCGTGTCAACTGTTGAGCTACCTGGTGTGGGAACAGAACATACAGCCTTCTGCCACAAAGGCAAGTGTGCTACTTTTTGCACCAGTGTAAGATCAAAGAACAACACATGTGGTAACATATAGCTTTATTACTGGAAAAACAGTTCTTACTTGCAGGGAGCTTCAGCTCCTATTGCAGTTAAGAAGCAGTTGGGACCATGTCCTAAAAAGCTGAGGTGCCCCCTGACATCACTTTACAATGGTGTATTGATCAGTTTAAAAAGAGTGAGTAGAGCATACTTTGCCTGTTGTTACTGGTACAGTTCCTTAGCCAGAATCATTATTGCTAACCACCTGAGAGCAAAGTACAGCTGCAGCTATAAACCTAGAAAATGATGTTGATTGCTAATGCCTTGTAATTTGTCTGAGAATAAATGTGAAGCTGCAGCTATAAACCTAGAAAATGATGTTGATTGCTAATGCCTTGTAATTTGTCTGAGAATAAATGTGAAGCTATGGCAGCAAAAAATAAAAATAAAATAAAAATAAATATATTTATATTTAAATATATATATATGTAAAATAAATAAATAAAAATAAAATATATATATATCAATGAGGAGCAGTGCATGATCCAAGATTTCTGAATAGTCATATTGTGAAATAATGCACCAGACAGACACAGCATAGGCACTGATCTGATCTTGCCCTTTGATGTTCTCTTTACTGCACTAGCTAAAATAAGAATTACAGTACAGAATATCAACTAACGTTAAGACAAAACTTTTAAAAAGTGCTATTATTTGTTGATTTTTATATAGTGTGTCAAAGAAAACACATGCATAACACATACAATTTAAATCCACTGTAAACTATGCATGTCAGCAGTGATTTAATGTTGCGGTTCTTTTTGTTGTGTAGAAAAAGCCATTGTCCATTGCTAGCATGCCAGCTGGGAGAACCATGTCACAAAGAGAATTCTCACTGGTAACTAAATCTGCTGCCACTAATTCCCAGAGAGAATTCTAAGTTATGCATTCTAGATGATTTATGCCATTGGTTAACAGAGTGCATTTAGTCAGAAAGTACTCATTCAAATAAAAAAGAAAGAGAATTCTAGTAATAACTTATTCCCTCCAAAGGTGCTGTTTTTTTTTCCCTATTTGAGCTTATGAGCTTGGAGTTTTATGGGTTGCTATGACAGCAGGGGGCTGTGAAGGCAGTGATGAAATCCTAAATCTGAGATAATTTAACATCTGGTGCACATTAATGTTACCACAGCACTGTTAAAAATTAATAATAACCAAAGGAGAACAACTATAATGATTATTTTGATTACTTTTTGCTGATGAAACAATCTGTTGATTATATCTAAGAGTAGTTAGAAACAGTATTTTTTTCATGACTGGTAGTATGAATAGTATTAACAATACTTTGTATTTGGTAAATGAAAAGCAATGATCGCAACACCTGTGTATGCTGCCTCCCCCTACATAATGAATAGTACTGACTGAATCAGTTTAAGCTTCCAACTGTTCTATTCCAATAGTTTTTATTTATTTATTTTTTTACTTGGAATGTGAACCAGTGCAGTGCTAACTCTTGTAAAGATAGGAAGGTGTAGTGGTCCTGTGAATGCCAAACAGTAGGATAAGAGGAGATCTGGAGCTAAGAAACAGATTTAGAAGTAAGACAGAGAAAAATAATATGAATAGAACTGGCAAGCGGCTATGGAGTTAAATGAGTGCAAAATAGTGGAGTTGAAGGGTAATGAAGAAGTCAGGCAAAAGGCTGCAAGGTCAACTGAAGTCAGAAGGTTGTGTTAGAAGTATAAACTATATGATTAAGATAGCTAGGCTAGGAAGAATTTAATAAGGAACAACAGTGATAAATATTTGATGTGTTATCTGCAGTAAATGCAGAGAACGTGCACAGTAGCTTAGTAGACTACCTGATCTATATATTTAATAACAGAGCTGTTCAGAAATGCAATAGTACACACAACAGTTTATACACTTAACAAGGAAAGCAGCAAAAATAAGACTGGGAGGTTTGCTCAATGTGAGTCTCGATGGTTGATTCAGCTGCATCCCTAAGCCTTCCCCTACTGCTCATCCATTGCAAATTTAATGAGGAGCCAACTTGCCCAGCACAACTCAATGAAGCTAAACTACTATGATTCATCACATTATAAATATGCATGGAACTGACTCTCCAAGCTGAATTGTTTGGAAAATCAATCTAATGAAAAAATTAAGTGTAAATATTTTTGGCCCTTTAACCCCCCAGCTGGGGAAACCGCCAAACATTTCCGGAACGAACACATACACACACACACACACACACATATATTTGCTAATATATATATATATATATATATATATATATATATATATATATATATATATATATATATATATATACCAACTTCATGGCTGCGCAAGCACACAGAACGGAGAAATCTCTCCTAAAAAGGAAACATCGCTGCACACAATTAGAAACTGCATTGGCAGTGATTTTCTATGGAAAAGCATGACAGAGATGTTCAGTTACCTTGAGTTGAGCTCAACAAGGTGATTCCTCATCCAGTTTGCAATAGATGGGAAGCCTTACAGATGCAGCTGTGCAGGGAAGACTATATTTGTGGTGAGGATTACTAAACTAAAAGCAGTATACATTTTTAGCAAGATGGTTTTCTAGTGAAAGTAGCTGTATAAAAAGTAGATGTACAATGCAGGAAGTTGCAGTGCCAAAAATTTAAAGCAAATATCATCTAAAATCTACTATATAACTGCAAGTAAGTCAGGAAGTTAGTAAGAGAGTTCAGGATAATGTGACACTGGGAAGGCTGCAGTAAAGTCAAAACATACATTACAAGAGTAAGCATGGAGGCAGGGCTGTGTTCTTTTAGCTGATTAAAGGCTTACAAATAATTGACTCCCACTGTACAGAGACCAATGGGAGAAAGTGAGTGTGGTTAAGATGAAGAAATTCTGTTTAATCCTGGAAGGTGATTAACTGATCAGAAAAATCCATCCTTGGAACAGCCAGAGTGTGCTAATTTAATGCATCAGCTAAACTGTATGTTTTTGAAAAACAAATATTTTTGGGTACTGTTAAGGCAGTTATACATATTTACAATATTTACAAAATTTAAATATTTAAAATATTTACAATATTTGCAGAAATGTGAGACATAACCTTTCAAACTTTTCATACAAGCATTCTAGATTCTACTGTGTAACATTCTACTTGATACTACTTTGCAAATAATTCAGCCGTAATCCACACAACTCTGCATTCTAATGGACAGACGTCACTCTTCTTGACAGAAAGACACACTTTCAATAAATATCACAACACATCACAATATTTTTATTATTTTGACATCCAGGTTAACCTTCCTACGTTTGAATGCTGGGTACAGCTTTGCTCCATGTTAATGTGATTACCCCCTTGCCACCCTTACGCTATCTTTATTATTCATAATATGCCAGTTGTCATCTTCTTTCCTAACACCTCTCACTAAATTTTTTTGTCAAAATGTTTGTATGATTCTTCCCTTATTTTCTTTTCCTCTTTTCTTAATATGATGCTCCTTAGTTACTGCTGATCTCACACTACATATGTGAGCACATCGCTCCGCCTCTCCCAATCTGCTCCTCTCCTCATTGCGTTCGTCATATCCATTACTTTTCACCTTATTCTTCCCATTGTTTTTACTGGGCCCAAGTCTTTTCTCTGTTTTCTTCCATTTCTAAATTGTCTTTGTCATTACTTTTATTTTATCGTTCTGAAGTAATCACTTGATAAATATACTTCACATGTCTAACAAAACTCATATACAGCATTCCCATTGCACACTTGCAGACTTATTCCACCGTTTTCATACATGACAAGGACATAATCTTCTCTATCATCAGTCTTACCAACAGAGCACGAGTGTCCATTCAGTCTTACCAACAGAGGACAAGTGTCCATTCAGTCTTACCAACAGAGGACAAGTGTCCATTCTCCCTTTTTTACTAATAACTTTTTAAAAGGACAGCTCAAACTGCTGTCCTATTCAGCCAAATAAAGCCTTGTAAGTGCGATTGGTGTTAATTTCTATTATGTATTAAACTTAACTTTAACCAGCAACACATATGTCAGGCTGCAGTTCAAGAATAAGCAAGCTCAAGTCAGATCACCCTGGAGAAACAGCACCTACAACCTTTAATACATCATAATTAAAGTTAAAACTAACATTAACTAGTTTTCCGCAGGTAGACACTTAAGATATCCAGTTTTCATCCCTCACAAATTCATTATAGCTCCTAATGGTCCTGGTAGCTTATATTTATACTTTCCTTATCACTCTCAAAAACATTATCTTAAATTATGGGAGCTGTCCAAAGGATGAAGGACATAGCAAAGTGCTACCTAATGTGATCATACCATGATCATTTTTTTTACATGATTCCTAGTTACATGGGAATTGGCAGTAATTATTTAAAATGTCAGGACCTTCAAGAGTGAGTCCTGAAAGGCGGAGACTGAATGGACAAAAAAATGCACTTACATATACCAAGTCTGAGATGGCCATTTCTCAGAATATTCCATTTTCTGAAACAAACAATGACAAAACTGCCATGGCTAGGAAATATAAAATATAAAACTTTTATTGATATTTTATTAATAAGTGCTTTCATGCTCCAAGCACTTCATCAGACCACAAAAAACATTAAAAAATCAGCAGTTTAAAACTACAACTGTTAATCACTAAAGATACATCAATTAATCAAATCATTAAAGCAAAACAATCCAATAAACATTAATGCCTCAGTCTGAGTGCTCTTGAAGCAGGTTTTAAAGGGATACTATCATTAAGGCCATAGCCTGTATCAGCTTGCACTGTGATGATCCACTTTAACTCATCAATCTCAGTTTTATCAATGATGTTACCACCCCTAGTACTCTTATTAGTTAACTTTATTTATTTATTTTTTTACTTGGAATGTGAACCAGTGCAGTGCTAACTCTTGTAAAGATAGGAAGGTGTAGTGGTCCTGTGAATGCCAAACAGTAGGATAAGAGGAGATCTGGAGCTAAGAAACAGATTTAGAAGTAAGACAGAGAAAAATAATATGAATAGAACTGGCAAGCGGCTATGGAGTTAAATGAGTGCAAAATAGTGGAGTTGAAGGGTAATGAAGAAGTCAGGCAAAAGGCTGCAAGGTCAACTGAAGTCAGAAGGTTGTGTTAGAAGTATAAACTATATGATTAAGATAGCTAGGCTAGGAAGAATTTAATAAGGAACAACAGTGATAAATATTTGATGTGTTATCTGCAGTAAATGCAGAGAACGTGCACAGTAGCTTAGTAGACTACCTGATCTATATATTTAATAACAGAGCTGTTCAGAAATGCAATAGTACACACAACAGTTTATACACTTAACAAGGAAAGCAGCAAAAATAAGACTGGGAGGTTTGCTCAATGTGAGTCTCGATGGTTGATTCAGCTGCATCCCTAAGCCTTCCCCTACTGCTCATCCATTGCAAATTTAATGAGGAGCCAACTTGCCCAGCACAACTCAATGAAGCTAAACTACTATGATTCATCACATTATAAATATGCATGGAACTGACTCTCCAAGCTGAATTGTTTGGAAAATCAATCTAATGAAAAAATTAAGTGTAAATATTTTTGGCCCTTTAACCCCCCAGCTGGGGAAACCGCCAAACATTTCCGGAACGAACACATACACACACACACACACACACATATATTTGCTAATATATATATATATATATATATATATATATATATATATATATATACCAACTTCATGGCTGCGCAAGCACACAGAACGGAGAAATCTCTCCTAAAAGGAAACATCGCTGCACACAATTAGAAACTGCATTGGCAGTGATTTTCTATGGAAAAGCATGACAGAGATGTTCAGTTACCTTGAGTTGAGCTCAACAAGGTGATTCCTCATCCAGTTTGCAATAGATGGGAAGCCTTACAGATGCAGCTGTGCAGGGAAGACTATATTTGTGGTGAGGATTACTAAACTAAAAGCAGTATACATTTTTAGCAAGATGGTTTTCTAGTGAAAGTAGCTGTATAAAAGTAGATGTACAATGCAGGAAGTTGCAGTGCCAAAAATTTAAAGCAAATATCATCTAAAATCTACTATATAACTGCAAGTAAGTCAGGAAGTTAGTAAGAGAGTTCAGGATAATGTGACACTGGGAAGGCTGCAGTAAAGTCAAAACATACATTACAAGAGTAAGCATGGAGGCAGGGCTGTGTTCTTTTAGCTGATTAAAGGCTTACAAATAATTGACTCCCACTGTACAGAGACCAATGGGAGAAAGTGAGTGTGGTTAAGATGAAGAAATTCTGTTTAATCCTGGAAGGTGATTAACTGATCAGAAAAAATCCATCCTTGGAACAGCCAGAGTGTGCTAATTTAATGCATCAGCTAAACTGTATGTTTTTGAAAAACAAATATTTTTGGGTACTGTTAAGGCAGTTATACATATTTACAATATTTACAAAATTTAAATATTTAAAATATTTACAATATTTGCAGAAATGTGAGACATAACCTTTCAAACTTTTCATACAAGCATTCTAGATTCTACTGTGTAACATTCTACTTGATACTACTTTGCAAATAATTCAGCCGTAATCCACACAACTCTGCATTCTAATGGACAGACGTCACTCTTCTTGACAGAAAGACACACTTTCAATAAATATCACAACACATCACAATATTTTTATTATTTTGACATCCAGGTTAACCTTCCTACGTTTGAATGCTGGGTACAGCTTTGCTCCATGTTAATGTGATTACCCCCTTGCCACCCTTACGCTATCTTTATTATTCATAATATGCCAGTTGTCATCTTCTTTCCTAACACCTCTCACTAAATTTTTTGTCAAAATGTTTGTATGATTCTTCCCTTATTTTCTTTTCCTCTTTTCTTAATATGATGCTCCTTAGTTACTGCTGATCTCACACTACATATGTGAGCACATCGCTCCGCCTCTCCCAATCTGCTCCTCTCCTCATTGTTCGTCATATCCATTACTTTTCACCTTATTCTTCCCATTGTTTTACTGGGCCCAAGTCTTTTCTCTGTTTTCTTCCATTTCTAAATTGTCTTTGTCATTACTTTTATTTTATCGTTCTGAAGTAATCACTTGATAAATATACTTCACATGTCTAACAAAACTCATATACAGCATTCCCATTGCACACTTGCAGACTTATTCCACCGTTTTCATACATGACAAGGACATAATCTTCTCTATCATCAGTCTTACCAACAGAGCACGAGTGTCCATTCAGTCTTACCAACAGAGGACAAGTGTCCATTCAGTCTTACCAACAGAGGACAAGTGTCCATTCTCCCTTTTTTACTAATAACTTTTTAAAAGGACAGCTCAAACTGCTGTCCTATTCAGCCAAATAAAGCCTTGTAAGTGCGATTGGTGTTAATTTCTATTATGTATTAAACTTAACTTTAACCAGCAACACATATGTCAGGCTGCAGTTCAAGAATAAGCAAGCTCAAGTCAGATCACCCTGGAGAGAAACAGCACCTACAACCTTTAATACATCATAATTAAAGTTAAAACTAACATTAACTAGTTTTCCGCAGGTAGACACTTAAGATATCCAGTTTTCATCCCTCACAAATTCATTATAGCTCCTAATGGTCCTGGTAGCTTATATTTATACTTTCCTTATCACTCTCAAAAACATTATCTTAAATTATGGGAGCTGTCCAAAGGATGAAGGACATAGCAAAGTGCTACCTAATGTGATCATACCATGATCATTTTTTTTACATGATTCCTAGTTACATGGGAATTGGCAGTAATTATTTAAAATGTCAGGACCTTCAAGAGTGAGTCCTGAAAGACGGAGACTGAATGGACAAAAAAAATGCACTTACATATACCAAGTCTGAGATGGCCATTTCTCAGAATATTCCATTTTTCTGAAACAAACAATGACAAAACTGCCATGGCTAGGAAATATAAAATATAAAACTTTTATTGATATTTTATTAATAAGTGCTTTCATGCTCCAAGCACTTCATCAGACCACAAAAAACATTAAAAAATCAGCAGTTTAAAACTACAACTGTTAATCACTAAAGATACATCAATTAATCAAATCATTAAAGCAAAACAATCCAATAAACATTAATGCCTCAGTCTGAGTGCTCTTGAAGCAGGTTTTAAAGGGATACTATCATTAAGGCCATAGCCTGTATCAGCTTGCACTGTGATGATCCACTTTAACTCATCAATCTCAGTTTTATCAATGATGTTACCACCCCTAGTACTCTTATTAGTTAACTGCAGTACCATAATCCCAAACCCATGCTGATTAAGGGTATTAGTTCCCACATTTCCACATTTATCACTTAAATGCTCTAAAACCCTTACTTTAAAACTACGGCTAGTCTTCCCTATGTAGAAACACAGACAGTCCCTCCAATTGGCTAAATAAACAAGACTCCTACTCCTATAATCAGCATAAATCCTTGGACTAAACCTTTTCTGTGTAGTAGGGTGAATAAAAAAGTTCTTAGGACAAATAGAGCTACAGGCTTTACAAAAGCAACAGGGAAATGTCCCTATCCTTACTGATGTAGTATGCATTCTATTACTATTTATATAGAATAATCTCCACTTCTAGGATAATCGATTTTAGAAGAGGAATTTAGGACATTCACCTACTAAATCCTAATTTATTTTTATAATATCACAAACTGCACCAATATTATTCTTATAAGTTATGCTAACCCTGTTATTATTAAACATTTGTACATCATTATTTTGATTATCTTCCGTTAATCTATCACTCCCTGAAAAATATGATTTATTCCCAGTATTTCTTAAGGCTTTAACCTGGTTTACCAAGTCAACAATTTCATGTGGCCTATCTTTTTCTTTTTCTTCTTCTTTCGGCTGATCCCGTTAGGGGTCGCCACAGTGGATCATCTGTTTCCATTTCTTCCTGTCCTCTGCATCTTGCTCTGTCACACCAAACACCTGCATGTCCTCTCTCACCACATCCATAAACCTTATCTTAGGCCTTCCTCTTTTCCTGTTACCTGCCATCTTCATCCCCAGCATCTTTTTCCCAATATACTCTGCATCCCTCCTCAGCACATGTCCAAACCAACGTAATCTTGCCTCTCTGGCTTTGTCTCCAAACCTTCCAACCTGGGCTGACCCTCTAATATACTTATTCCTAATTCAGTCCACCCTTGTTACACCCAGCGCAAATCGTAACATCTTTAACTCTGCCACGTCCAACTATGACTCCTGCCTTTTTGTCAATGCCACTGTCTCCAACCCATATAACATAGCTGGTCTCACTACCCTCTTGTAGACCTTCCCTTTCACTCTTACTGGAACTCGTCTGTCACAAATCACTTCTGACCCTCTTCTCCACCCACTCCATCCTGCCTGTACTCTCTTCTTCACCTCTCTTCCACACTCACCATTACTCTGAACTGTTGATTCCAAGTATTTAAACTCATCCACCTTCACCACCTGTACTCCCTGCATCCTCACCATTCTGCTATCCTCCCTCTCATTCACAAACATATATTCTCTCTTAGTCCTGCTGACCTTCATTCTTCTTCTCTCTAGAGCATATCTCCACCTCTCCAGGGTCTCCTCCACCTGTTCCCTCCTCTCACTACAGATCACAATGTCATCTGCAAACATCATAGTCCATGGGGACTTCTATCTGATCTCGTCTGTCAACCTGTCCATCACCATTGCAAATAAGAAAGGGCTTAGAGCTGATCCTTGATGTAATCCCACCTCCACCTTAAATGCATCTGTCACTCCCGCTGCAGACCTCACCACTGTCACACTACCCTTGTACATATTCTGTACCACTATTACATACTTCTCTGACACTCCCGACTTCCTCATGCAATACCACAACTTCTCTCTAGGCACCGTGTCATATGCTTTCTCTAAGTCCACAAAGACACAATGCAACTCCTTCTGACCTTCTCTGTACATCTCAATCAACGCTCTCAGAGCAACCATCACATCTGTAGTGCTCTTTCCTGGCACGAAACCATACTACTGATCACTAATTATTACCTTCCTTCTTAACCTAGCCTCCACTACTCTTTCCCATAACTTCATGCTGTGACTGATCAATTTAATCCCTCTGTAGTTACTACTTCATAGCTATCCTTACGTCCTCCTTGCTAATCCACTGCACTTCATGATTCACTATCCACACATCATCCAACTTTTTCTCCCTCTCATTCTCTTCATTCATAAGCCCCTCAAAGTACTCTTTCCATCTGCTCAACATACTCTCTTTGCTTGTGAGTATGTTTCCCTCATTATCCTTTATCACCTTTACCTGCTGCACATCTTTACTAGCTCTGGCCCTCTGTCAAGCCAATCGATACAGGTCCTTTTTTCCCTCCTTAGTGTCCAACCTTTCATACAACTCTTCATACGCCTTATACTTAGCCTTCACCACCTCTCTCTTTGCCATGCACCTCATCTCCTTATACTCCTGTCTACTGTCTTCATCTCTCTGACAATCCCACTTCTTCTTTGCCAACCTCTTTCTCTGTATACTATCCTGTACTTCTTCATTCCACCACCAGGTTTCCTTGTCCTCCTTCCTCTGTCCAGATGTCACGCCAAGCACCTTTCTAGCTGTCTCCCTTACTAGCTCTGCTGTAGTTACCCAGCTATTTGGTAACTCTTCACTGCCACCCAGTGCCTGCCTTAACTCCTCCCTGAACTCCACCTCACAATTACCCTTTTTCAATTTCCACCATTTGATCCTTGGTGCTGCCCTCACACTCCTTCTCCTCTTCTTGATCACCAATGTCATCCTACAAACCACTGTCCTATGCTGCCTAACTACACTTTCCCCCACCACCACTTTACAGTCTCCAATCTCCTTCAGACTGGCCCTTCTACATAAGATATAATCCACCTGTGTGCATCTTCCTCCACTCTTGTATGTCACCCTATGCTCCTCCCTCTTGTTAAAATACATATTCACCACAGCCATGTCCATCCTTTTTGCAAAATCCACCACCATCTGACCTTCTGCATTCCTTTGCTTAACACCATACCTACCCATCACTTCCTCATCCCCTCTGTTCCCTTCACCAACATGCCCATTGAAATCTGCTCCAATCACCACTCCCTCACCCTTGGGTACAGTCATCACCACTTCATTCAACTCACTCCAAAATTTTTCTTTCTCATCCATCGCACACCCAACTTGTGGAGCATATGCACTAACAACATTCATCATTACACCATCAATTTCCAGCTTCATAAACATCATTCTATCCAACACTCTTTTCACCTCCAAAACACTCTTAGCATACTGTTCCTTCAGGATAACCCCTACATCATTTCTCCTCCCATCCACACCATGATAAAACAATTTGAACCCACCTCCGATACACCTAGCCTTGCTCCCCTTCCATCTGGTCTCTTGCACACACAATATACCACCCTTCTTTCTGTCCATCATATCAGCTAGCTCTCTCCCTATACCAGTCATACTGCCAACATTCAAAGTTCCGACCCTCACTACCACAGTCCTAGCCTTTGCCTGCCTTCGGGCATGCCTTCCCCCTCTTCTCCTCCTTCGGCCAACAGTAGCCCTATTTCTGCCAGCACCCTGTTGGCCAACAGTACTGGTGGCAGTTATTGTTAACCCGGGCCTCGACCGACCCAGTATGTATATCTGTACTGTTGTCCGCATGTATGATTTGGCAAAATGTTATGCCGGATGCCCTTCCTGATGCAACCCTCCCCATTTATCCGGGCTTGGGACCGGCACAAAGAAATGCACAGGCTTGTGCATCCCCAGTAACCCTTATCAAAAAACTTCTTACAAAGAGTGTGTTATAAGCACCCTCCAACTCCTGTGTTTTCATATGCAATTTCGCTCTCCTTAAAAATTGCCCTTTTAATACATTATGATAGACATACGTTGGGTGCATACTTGTACAATGCAGCATAGTATATTTCCCACAGGACTGTCTAAAAACGCTTGTGCTATATCTCCCCATTTCATTCTTAAATAGCCTATCATCTAAAAAAAATCAGTACATTCATATGATCTTTTAATTACAAAATTCAGGAATGAAGTGCTTGGATTTAACTTATTTATAAAATCATCTAATAATTCAAGAATTCCCTGCCAAATAAAAACACATCAACAAATCTCCTATAATGGACAACATTACCAGAGAACACATTAGCTGATAATACATGCTCATGCTCCCAGTATGTCATTACAATATTGGCGTAACTATTGGCACATGCCGTGCCCATAGCTATGCCTGGCTTTTGTAGGTAATACTCGTTATCAAAAATAAAAATATTATGCTCTAATATGAGACTAGTAGGGTACAAATTAAGATAATTTGAATGGCAGAGTAGTCACTAAATTGGGTCAAAAACAACTTCAGAGCTTCTATATATAGTATTCATTCGGCGTTTTCTGATTTGTATTTTCAATGTGGTAATATAGACCCTAGGCAGGCATGAAGTGGTAGAGACCTTTCCTGTGGCTGTGCTTGAGGTGTGATTTTCCTGGACCAGCAGAAAACAGAACAAAAAGGGGCAAAAAAAGGAATAAAAAAAGAGAGAGTGAGAGATATCCTGAGACAACAAACTGACTCATTAAATAGCAATACCTTCATTGAGACAAAAATCATAGCAGTAACATTTTTATTCAGGAATGTTAAACTGTCAACAACAAAATATATCTTGTAACTAATTACATTAACTATAAATAGTGACAAGTTCTGCTTCAGTTTCTTGTCCTTTAGAATGTCAGATGTTCTTTGTAATGTTGCATTTCATTTATCATGAATGAATAAGTTTATGAACTTCTGTAATGAAATTCCAATCCCTTCTCAATTAATTACTATAACAGTAAATATTGACAAGCACTGGTTCAAGTTCAAATCTTTTAACATGATATTCATCTTTGTAAAACTGCATTTTGCTTTACAATGACTTAACAACTACATGAATGTCTGTAATGACATTCCACAGCCCTCACTGAATCTGTAATTACTAAGCAGTTACTATAACTCTAAGTATGACTGCTTGACAAGCTACAATTTACCGTTACATAATTATTCAATTTAATTTTATTGTTATTTTATTTGTAGTTTTTTTATTTCCTTCTTGATAGTAAACAATTCTGACTGGGTAATAAAACCAACCACTCCTGCCTCCTTTATTATCTCTTTTTATTGGCCACCTCTGCAGCTGTTACACTATGAGAAAATAAGAAAACAAATGGGTTACTGAACCTGAGTGTGTGTAGCAGTGTGCTTCAGAGGTCATCAATATTTTATATTTTTAAAAGTGTCCCCATATAGCTTTGGTTTGGTGAAATAGCTATACATTTTCTGGTTTGTAACCCCCCCCCCCAATCCTTCATTTTATCCAGTCCTCTATAACATATATATTAGCAAATTAAACATGTAACTCTGCAAATTAAGTAATGTTTTACAGACTAGATAATAAGGAAATATTTATGTTTAAAATTAGTAAGGAAGGTATCCATCCTGCAATAATGAAATACTATGTATGCCAATGAAAAATGAGCGTATGCTTGCAACTGATATTTATTTATTTATTTGTCCTTGTTGACCAACAAAAGTCTGACTGTAGAAAACACATTTTTAGTGGAGACTCAAGGAGAAAAGTTTCACATTTAAGTTACACATGATGGACATTTATAATTGCAGGGTGAAACATCTATGCATGAGTTTACTTACATGATTTTTAAATAATTTTAAATATTTCTTACATGAAAATAGCATTTATCACAAAAAATGGTACATTAACACAAACTGGCTAATTACTGAATTGAGAAATAACATACGATAGCAACTGAATTATTTATAGCATGATGGCTGCAGGGAAAATATCAAACTGGGGTGATTCTGAGTTTAGTAATAATTTACAGTCAGACAAGTAGGAAAAGATGAGAGATATGAAAGGAGAATTTATGGAAATGAACAGGAAGATAAATGGACAGAGGAGGAATTGTAGTTAGTGGTGGGGTGTGAGAGGAGGAAAAGTAAGAGTTTAGGAAATAAGTGTGGTATGAGCAGGAGAGATAAGGTACAAAAGATTGCGAAGCAAAATGGCTGTAAGAGTTGGAGAAAAATCATCTGAGTAAAGCTAATCTGATGAGCAGGAAGAACAGAGCCATTTTTGGCATAGGTGCTGTTGCGTTTTGAAACTATTTAAGTTTTCTATCTCTTTTAACTGTGTGGGGTTTTCATTTCAAAGTTTTAACACATAATGGGAGTAGAGGAAGTCTCCAGAAGTGTTGAATGTCTTACTTATACATAATAAAAGTTTATTTCCAGAAAGGAGGTCTCTACTAGATGAATGAAACAGTAGAGTACTTTGTAATGCTGGGCATTTGTTTGGAGAGTACAATAGATTGTGGGCAATGATTAGTTGTGAGTATGTCAACTGGTTTAGGAATTTAAGCCAGTTTAATTGTTTTAATGCAAGGCAGTGGTGTGTTTTATAAGGTTGGTTGGCTGCAAATTTAGCAGTTTTGTAATTTTGTAGTAGCAGGAGGCTAATTTAGTTTTATACACTGTGTTGATATTTGTAAGAATAGGGGAAGCATATAATAGTGAAGGAAGAAGGCATGTTGCTACTAGGGTAATTATTGTTTGAACTGTCAGGTAGTGTTTGGCCCTATAGAGGGAGATGAGTTTTTGGTGAGTTATCCTGATGGAATGAAGTATGTGGTGATCAAATTTGTATTATTACTCAAAATAGTTTAGTTTGGCTGCTGTTTTCTATTTTTCTTATTACTTGAAGTAATATGAAATATGTATTTCTGGTTAATGTCTTGTTTTAGAGTAAATAAATAGCATACTTTTTTTGGCATTAAGCAACAAGTTAGAATTTTTTAGCCATATTTCAATGTCAGTGAAACATTTTTGAGTGATTTCCTGTAATTTTGTTATTGATGTGTTAGAGTAGATAAGGGTTGAATCATTGGCATATTGTACGAGAGTGGCAAGTGTTGTAGTGGTATGAAGTTTATTTTTGAAAATATTAAATAGAAGTGGGCTGTTTATTGACCCTTGGGGACACCAACAGAGACCGGTTGAAATGCTGAAAGGTTTTGTTGACATTTAGTTGTCTGCTGATGATTGCATAAATAACTGGGAAAGAGAGGGATGGGTAAAGAAAAATAAATGTTAACAGGCATTACTGAACTTCTGTAAATGTTGCATTCAAAGGCATCAAATACTTTTGTAGGGGGAGGGTGACTGCGCTATTGGTCGATTTATTAATGAAAAGTTTGTTGCTATGGCAACTTTAATAGATAGTCAATTCCAGTTAGGCCAGAGTCATGCAGGTGTTGCTGTGCCTGTAAACAAGTTCTGAATGTACATTCTAAGCTGAAATGAATTGTTACTATTAATGTTTACCTTCTAATATGTGTATTTTGCATTGTTACTATTAATGCAATACTGCAATGATGTTTTTAGAATAAGGCAGACCTGACAACATATATCACCGATCAGGCATAAAGCACCACAAGTTGCATTAATGCAAACCTAATGAACAAAATGTAGTTCAATTACTTCCTCCTCTCCTCTGTGAGGTGTGTGGTGCTAATGACTGTAACCTTTGCAGAAGGTGAGAAAAGTTCTGGAAATCCCCAATATATCATTAATACAATTGTATATGTCTTACAGAAGGGTGCTGGAATGGCCCTTGGTAGTATAACATATAAGTAATGCATTTTTAGCAAATACATTTCAGACTAAAATTTTCACCAAACAAACTGAGTTATGACTTATGGTACCTCAGCACACGTAATAACAGTAACGGTATGCAACAGTAGCATTAAATGGTTGTTATTGAAGCACATTATATACCATACTACTATCAAAATGGTTTAACTTATAAAAAGAATATATCAAATGCACTCATTTTCAAGTACTTAAGAAGTAGAAAGTGGAAAGCTTGTTCTGTTTACGATAAGTGGGTTTGTGTGCGAATGTATGTGTTTTAGCATTAAGGAAAGGGTTAAAGCACAGCTTTAATGGTGTACACATTTAAGTGTATGTGAATATTTGCATTTTAGGTTTATAGTAAGAGTTAGGTTAGGGATTAGGTGTAGAGTTGCATGTGTTTGTACGTGTGCATCAATGTCTGTGTGTGTGCATATCTGTGTCCTGTATTGTCATACTGTTAGGGAAAGTAGTTTTCATAAGATAATGTGTAGATTTAGGGTTGGGGCAGGGTTAGGGTTTGCATGCATGAGTAAGGTGAGGTAGGGGCCTTGCCTCACTTTACTCATGAGTGCTAACACTAAGCTTGCTCTTGCCCTTGACCCAAGCACTGCACATTAACTTATGGAAAACTCTCTCCCTAGCAGTATCACTATTTAGACAAATTTGATCTAGGGATATTGTTAGGGTTTAGGTAATTTGGTCTAGAGATATCATTAGGGTTTAGGTATATCGAGCAGAAAAAGAAACTATTTCCTTTTCTGATCACCTGTTTTTTTTATAATTAATTTTGTTTTGGTTTCTTGTGATTCAAACTGCCAGCATCGAGGTGGTTTACACTGATGTTTGTGTACTTTGATTAATAATGATATGGATTTATTTAGTTTTGTCGAGTGACACTATTGTCGATGTGATTGACATTAATCATGTCGACATGCTACTATGCAGTATACATGGATTTGGTCGTACGGCCAAATGTCGAACACATGTTCGAAAGCAGAATGGCAGTTCTGCATAATTGCGAAAGCAATTATGTCGAAACGCCAAACACCCCCTCCCCCTTTTTGACCCATGGTCAGATTCTCTTTGTGTGGTGTTTCTTTTTTCTCTGTAGTTGCATGATTATTGAGAGTTGGTATATTTAAATCAGGGGTGTGTGTGGAGTGCAGGGGGTCTTGCTCCGTGCTAAAACATGCTTTTAGGATATATATGTTGTGGAGAAGGTTTTATATGAAATAAGTTTTTGATGAAATGAGTTTTTATTGAAATGAGTTTTCAGTGACATGGGATTGAGTTTCAGTGAAATGAAGATTATGACATAGACCCACATTGCAGAAAATGAATTATATCACTGCTATAGTTACATTTTATAAAAATATGTGCCTTAACAGCAAATCTTCCAATATTGAAACTAAATATACAGTTCCAGTAGTTTTACTTATTCTTACAATTGTTTAAAACAACAACTGATAGCTCTAAACTCTACATGTCAGTTCAATATATACTATTCAGACTGAAATGTAATTTGTGTTTATTTTATATCTAAATCTCCAGGAAGATGTGTAATTACCTGTCCTACTCTACTATGATATGATTAGCAACAGTCAAACAAAACTGCATACTCATATTATTATAGTTAATATACAAGATTCACTAATTATAGTTAATGAAAGCAATCTGCAATTTATAAACACATGACATCAATATTTATAGCAAATCCTTATACCAAATTAAGGTTTATTGCTAGTACTAAATTGTAGCACTGCCATTTCACAACTTTTCATTTTAACAGAACTAAAAAATACATAGACATTTCTGTCTGAAAATTAAGTACAAACTTCTATGTCATCACCTGAAACATTTTCAAATGTTATTCTCTAATGCAAATGAGATAAGCTATTGCATTAAGAACAATGATAATTAATATGTACGTTTCATTAAGTATGATTAAAAGGAGAAAATGTTAACTTCTAATACTATAGCTACAAAAGTCTTATTAACACAAGCACATAAACATATAATGTTTTGGATAAAAACAGTACTTGCTAATTAAATATTTAAAAAAATCTGTTGCCCATAATGAGATATAACACTGTAATTTTGTTAATTTTAATAATAGTAGGCAGAGTAAACATTTTATTGAAAATATGTCTTTGAATATTTTCTTCTGTGTTAAGTTTCTAAAAACACGTTCAGAATTTATACTCTATCATCAATAATATGAGTGTTTTTCCTAAGAACATTATGATTAACATATAAACTTTGTTAAATGTAATCACCCCGAGTAAACTTCATCTTCTAATAACATAGCTATTAAGCATGTTTATTTAGGTACATAACAGAACCTGCCATCAAACAATTTGAAAACTGTCACTTATCTGTTATCAGGCTGGTTTAGTACTCATGTTTACTTTTTGAATAAAACTTTCAGTGCCATGCTTTTCACCATTTTACCCTATCTTTCATTGGCTCACTGCAGAATGAGTTACCCTGTGAAATGTAACTTGAAAGTGCAGGTTCCCCCTGAACCAACAGATGTGGAGGACTTCACCACCCCTCCCCCCATTACTTTTATATACCAACTTTATGGTTCATAGGGGGGGTTACTAACCCAGCTGCAGCATGCTCTGATCCCACACAGCATGGGTGCACTCGGTTTTGTTGAACCATAATCAAATAAATAGACTGAAAAGCTGAATGTACAAACTATACTGATTGAGCGTAGGATAAGCCTATCAAATAGTATATCCATAGTATTCCACAGTTCATACCTTCATGCAGAGCTTTCAAATTCCATCCAACCATCTTGTGCATGGAATTCTGTGCATATACAGGCATCTTTTCTCAGGTAGATTTGATTTTTCATCATGTTCATCCTCTATTTCACCTACACCATCAACATCCTTGAGATCAACAGTTTCTTTATGTTTCTGTTTCAGTTGTAAGTCGAGTTACTCCCATGAAAAATGTTTTTCAACATAAAGGAATTTATTTTTTTTTCATATCAGTGAGACAGCCAGTGACCTAAAAAACAAGTCTTTAGCCTCCTGAAGTTAGATAAAAATGAAGTATTATTGCATATTTTAGTGGACTCAGTGATGAACAGCATGCCCATGTTACCACTGTTGTTTTGCATTTTTGATAGTGGACCTAGCCAATCTTAGTCTTTTAGGCATCTGTAGGTATTCTGTTTAGTCATTCATTCTCCAACCTTGCTTGGCATTAGCAACCCATGCCACTTCATGGAATGTCTCTCTTTTCCGGGGAGACACTTTTTAACCTTATGTTCAGGCTTAAGAATCAAGCAATGGTAGACTGTCATCTCTGATTGGCGTGGATTTTTTTTGCACCAACCACTCTCTCCACCTTTTGACTAGCAGGTGTGCTGTATTGCAGAGCTCAGTGCAAGTGCACATATTAGCAAATCGGGTGTGCTTGGCTGGGGTGTGACATATTAATGGGCTAGGTTGGCACTCAGTGAATCCTGCATTTGGCATACAGATCACATTTTATGGCTTCTTAACTATCATTCTTGAATTAACAGCTGTACCAATCCCTCTTCCCTATACAGATAAGATGACATCAGTCATTCACTCCTAGGTACACTTGGCCTGCTACTCTCACACCTGTGCAGCTAGTGAAACCCAAGTTGTTTGGGGTACAGTCAGGATTTATTCCTGTATGCCAGAATACTGGCAGCATGACCACATTGTTTAATACAAACTTATATTTTGTTTGTTGGTTCTACAGATTCTTAAGGTTTGTGAGTTACAATATAAAGGATTTCGATCCAGTTTCCAACCATAAACAACTTGTTATGTGTTCAAGATATAATGACTAAAGCAAATGTTTCACCTTTGTCTTACTTAAAGAGCAAGCTACAGTCTAATTGTACATAATTCTTAGTTGAAAACTACATTTTATGAAAAATGCATAAATTGTGAAAGCAACGGAAGCAGACCAAGGTTAAGATAAAACCTACTCATGTGACCTTTCCAGAATGGAAGATTCAAGGTTTTTTAACAACAGAGCATGTACTGGAAAAATCAAAAGGTTGTAGCTATTCCTTTCGAGTGGGAGCTGGGCCACATTCAGAAGGGAAGATACATGTACATTGAGATTTCAGTCTCTGTCACTAGACCCTTGATTAATCAAGTAAATTTTTCAGATTATAGTATAAGTAGCTCAATGGTGGATTTCTATATGGGAAAGATTCATTTTATTTGGAGGGATGGAAAATTCCAGAGCTTTGGAATATGGTTTTTAAAAGCCATATTATTCCATTTGGGTTGTACTAGACATATATCTTTAGTGTACTGATGTTTGTTAAACTAAGTGGTCTGGTTTGGGTGCTGTGTGCGATGATGCATACTAGGTGATTATGTGGAGAAGTTTTTGAGTAAATCTCACTTACATGCACCAGTGCTTGCTAGACAGGGTCAAGCTTATGGAAGTGAGATTATTGTAGCAACATACTATTTCTAACTTCTGTAGAAAACCTCACATTTCTACTGTAGACAGATTGCTGTGTAGTAATTCCTGTATACTGAAAATTAGTCTTCTGTACAAAAGTCTAGAAAGGAGCACGTTTGGTTAGTTGGATCTGGGTCTCAATTTTCAGGTAAACCTTTATCTTGTGCAGAAGGCATGGCTGCTTGCTTCTTTCTCATAGATTTATAGGTAAGTACTAGGCCAGCTGCCCTTGCAGGCCATGTTAAGCCTAGCCAATTTCCCTTCAAAGGAGAGAATTGAACCCTGTACCTTGTGTTTATGAGGCAAACACCTTAGCCATTATGCCAATCCTAATTAGATGAAGTATTTATGTTCTCCTCCAGGAGAAGGACCAATATTGTAAATGAACAGATAACTTTGATGGGAGTGCAATCCACTACATTATGAAGAGGAGATATGTCTTAAGGTTGCATCCTCCCTAAAAATAAAATTGCTTTTGTTTTGCAGTGTGGAAAAATCTATAAAATTGCTGTTGTTTTAGTAGTATGCAATGTAAGCTTGCTGATTTGGCAGCTATCTTGTTGTTGGTAGTAGCTCTCAGGAGTAGTGGTAGATGGCTGAAATAGTGCAGGACTTCCTGTGCACTAAAGTAGCTCCAATTGTCCACATCAGTCCCACAGTTTATCAAGAAATTTGGAGAACTGTAGGAAGCTGTGTAGTCATAACTCTCAACCTCTTAGAGCAAGAAATGTGGACAAAGCCATGAAAAAAAATGGAACAAAGGCTCATAAATAGGGACACTTTTTAATTATTGCTCTTACAAACTTAGAAAGTTGATAGAATAACAGGTTTTGCATTGGCATACATTTTCCAAAGGGTTTGAAGTCTGAAAATTAAATGTCTGTAATTAATTTCAAACTTCAGTGCCAGTAATTTGCCAGAAATCCACAATTTTATGAAAGATGGGCAATAAATATGAGGCAAAAATCTGGACATTCTGTGAAAATATGTACAGTTGAGAGGTATGTATGTAATGTGTATTGTGGTGTCCACCCATCGCAATTTGCTTGGGATATGGCCACACAGTTAGTTACTGTCTACCTTTGAAGCAGGTGAATGAATTTGCAGACACATCCAGACCTGCAGTCCTGACATGGTGGACTGAGTAGCAAAGCATATCTAAGTCCTTGGATAGGTCCAGAAGTTGGGCACCTGTCAGGTGACTTCTGTCCATACTACTCAGAATGACAGTGGTCATTTTTACAAAGTCTGCATTGCTAGTGTGCCCATATCTGAAGTGACACTATTCAAAAATAGCTAGTTGTATGTCATACAGGAGGATAGTAGTGGACTCTCGCTCCCTCTCTCTCTCTCTCTCTCTCTCTAAAATATATATGAACTTTTTATAGACTCAACAAGGCAATGAGCTAAATATTTTCTGATTTGTTTTCATCCATTTCTGAATTGAGGTAAATATAGTCTTTTTCCAAAAGTGAAGTTCTTTGACTCCTGTTAGTGACTTGTTTATCAGTACTGGTAATGGTCTGAGACCTGGAAGAAGAAAGTAAGCCATCAGTGGATGAAGAATAATCTTCCTTAAGTTTAGAAATTAGGTTTCTGCATCTCTTCATCTCTCACTCTCTCTCTCTCTCTCTCTCTTTCTCTCTCCTTCTTGCTTTACTTGAACGTGTGTGGGTGTATAGAAAAGTAACAACCATGAGCAGCATTTTGGGGATACTTTGTATTGTGTTACTTCTAGAGTGCATTCACAGTGCTTCAATGGTATGACAGGACTCAAAAAATCAGATAAAGAGAGAGAAAAGAAGATGGTACATTAACCTGCTTCTCAAATCTAAACTCAAATAAACTGCTATAGCAATTAGAAGGTTTTGCAGGCAAAGGCCCTGGCCAAAGTCCACAGCACAGCATTAAAGAAGTTAATGTTTTGGCTAGGAATTAAATTGAGACCCTCAGGATCTCAGTTCCATTTGCTCTGTCATTACTCTGTTAAAGCAGAAAATAGGCTAAGGTTTTGGAGCATCATCTCTTCTTTCTGTTTATTTGTTACACAAAAACAAACCTCTGTATATGTATGTCTATCTATATGTGTGTGTGCATGTGCGTGTGCGTGTGTGCGTGCGTGTGTGTGTGTGTGTGTGTGTGTGTGTGTGTGTGTGTGTGTGTGTGTGTATCAACACTAAAAACATCAACTGCAAAACATATCTACCCTAGCTGGCATTCTCTGAGGCATAACCTTGGATCATAGTTCATAGTTTAGTACTAGGCTAACTGCCCTTGTAGGCCATTTTTGAGCCTAGCCAATTACCCCAAGTGAGAATCAAACACTGCACCTTGTGTCTGTAAGGTAAACAGCTTAACCATTATGCCAAACTCCTTCCCATCATACAAGCGACATATAGAGTTTTTTTTGCAGGAGGACAACCCCACCTACATCTACCAATAAACCTTTGTAATTATACATACTAATTCCAAGATCACACCATTCCTGGGGATTGTCAGTCTCAAACAACCATTGACCATCTATTTTGCCGACCAAAGTGAGTTGACAAAACAGAAGTTTATATTGGGGAGTTTTGCTTATTACAAGCACTCTCATCTATATATTTGCATCTATCTATCTGTCTGTCTATCTATCTATCTATCTATCTATCTATCTATCTATCTATCTATCTATCTGTCTATCTATCTATCTATCTATGTATGGCTCCAGACAAAGAGGTTGACATCCTACCTGCTTAATCTGATTGACAGGAAAGTTGACTGAATTTCATATGAGATCACTATAATACTAGGAGTTTAAAAAGTTGCCCTTTTCCCAGTATTCCACCATCTTGTTGCAGGTATATTTAAGTAGCAGGGGATATGGGGTGCAAGGGGACTTACCCCCTGTGAAAGACATTCCCCGGGATTCATGAAGCTCGGTGCAGGGACGGCATTAACCTTGCACCGACCGTGCGCCATAGAGATGGCGCAGCAGCACCACATGCATATCAATGAAGGTGCGCTGCTGTAATGGCCAGGTACATAAGAAACATGTCCGAGTACAGGGGGCGTGTCCAAGCGCTGCACAGAGGCATGAACATGTCGGCTGCATACACGCAACTTAAAATGCTGACTAGTACAGCCTGCGTCTAATAGTAATCACTCCTGTCAGTGTCCATGGACACTGAAATTTATGCAAAGCATACAAGACAGTTTTGCGAACACCAAAATAAAAAGTAAACACAAAGGCACGTAGCTGAATATTGAGTCCCCGTCCCTCGAACAAATGATATTTAAATATTTAAAACACATGCCCGTATTCCATTCTAGTGTCAATAGTTATACCAAGTGGAAGCAAAACGCATCGTGTTAGCACGCCGCCA